>NC_044978.1:80207266-80388878 GCF_008728515.1 Papio anubis
CACACACATACACAAAGATGGCTTTTTACAAATAATGGGAAAGTCATAAAAGATCTAAAACTATTTGTTTAAAGTGATAAGAAAGTGATACTCAGCATTAATCAAAACTAACCTTGTAGCATTATAAATAAAGGGGAAGGCATTTAAAAGGAGGGGCATTAGGAAGGGCTGAAGCAGTTTCCTGCAGCAAATGCTTGTAGGTGATCGGGTTATCAGCTTCTCTCACAGGAACCTCTGTACTTTGAAATCCAGTTGTCCCTTCTCCTGAGCTTGAAGCACTTTCTTGGAGAGAGAGAGTACTTGAGAATGTGAAGTTGATTATTTCCCTCCGAAGGAAAAAAAAAAAAAAAAGCAATTTTGATTATACTATTTATCATCTTACTTTAGTCTTATATCCTCCATCACAAAAATATCCCACTGGATCCTGGGAATTTGCCTAGTCATCTGTGGACTAGTCAGGATGTTTTGAGCTTTTTGAAGCTGAGAGGGGTGTTAAACGATTTGCCACCTCTAGCAAACGCTTTTATTCCTCGGGTCATAGGAAATGGCCAGATGGAGTTTGTCGAGGTCAGGTAGCTCTGATATTTTCTTTTGTTTTTCTCTCATTGACTGCTGACTATAGTGAAAAGAAGCTATTAATTGACAAAAACTCTTTTCATCAATCACTAGAGATACTCGTCTACATAATTACCAAGTACTGTTGGGTAACTATCTGGTATTTGATTTAAATCTTAGGCTCTGTTTTTGGTTAATAAGCTTTGTCTTCTCTAATCAGGATGTGGGAGATACGCTTTCCTTATAATGTAGTCAGTGCTCACTATAAATTAGTAATTTTGAAAAGGAGACAATTTAAAGATACATCACAACTATTGGTCATTGGATATTTATAAATGTAGAGTTAAAGGCTTATAATTTTATGACATAGTTTTCTTAACTTAAAATGTTCTTTTTTCCTTTAATTTACATTTCTTCTATTAGGTAGCCACCACAGGACAGTTAACTATGATTTCATAGTTTGAACGAGTAACAGGATTTAAAAGATGAAACCACCATGTATGGATATAGAATGTGTGGTAGCAAGCACTTTACTCATAATCTTCCTAGACCTGTGTGTTTGTTTATGCTTTGGAAATACTTCCTGTTGCTATTCATCTCCTTCTTATCTGTTGGTGCTACAGAGAGCATGTGAATGCCATCGGTTATTTCCAAGACTTTGAGGAAACCAGCCATGACATACCAGGGAAGCTTTGATTCACCACCTGTTGCTCTCGGGGAATGGTGGGAAACTTAATGAGCATCCACATGCCTTCCACAGCTCTCAGGAAATGAGCAAAGTGCCTAAATACAGACAGCAGACTCATCTATCTATCACCTCAGGGTCCCACTCAGAGAAAAGTGCTAATACCTTAGGCATACATAATAAAAGTCACTAAGAACAGGCATAACTTAATTTCGAGCTACCCTTAAGCTTCCTGCAGAAGTATCCAAAAGTCCTCTTACCATATGGAAGATATTTGGAATTCCTATTTCGTGCATTCATGGTTCATATAGTGTCACGATGTTCAACTGGGAAAATTAAATTATATACAATGTACCATGCAGACATTGATCTTCTGGAATAAGATTTGAGCCCAGAAAATTAGTTTCTGAAACAAGCCTTCACATATTTTTAATGGGTAAAACTATTGTAACCAGCTTTTCTGATACTACATAAAAGAGTAAGATTTTAAGTTCCTATTTTCTTAGGCCTTGCTCTCTACACTTATTTTGAAAAACGTAAGTACATTGCTTACCCCCTTTTTATGGTTATGTTACCCTAGCAGTAAGCAGGATAGAGCAGACTTCAGAACAGACCAGTAATGTGCAGATCCTTGTCCACCCCTTATCAATAACATAATGTGGGGCAACTTCTATCATCTCTCTGTACTTCAGTTTTCTCATAAGATGGGACTCATTGACCATAACTCAGAGAGTTGTTGTGAAAATTAAATGCACTAATACATGTAAAGTTCTTAAAATATTGCCAAGCATGTAGTAATGCTGTAGCAGTTTGGGTTATTGTTATCTCTTTCTTTCAGGGCAGCTCAAAATATTGGAAACATTGGTTGCACACATGTTCTATACAGTCTTTCCTCATGTAATTTTAACCTGTAGGATATAAAGCCCTGTATATTCTGTAGGTTAGTAAATGTAAATTCTGAAAACTCCTTTGCAGTCACCAGTGGATGTTACTTCAAGAGAAGTCAGGATCACCTGCTTTTTCTCCAAACATGACATCACACTATACACCTTTCCTATAACCCAAATGTATCCCAGGAACAAAGGATGAAGAACCACAGTGTTGTGGGCATAGGACATGGCACTTTCAATGTTCTCCTTCCTGGTTCTGTTCACAGGAAAAGTAAAAGCAAACCTTGACTTGTAATGATGGAAATTCTCCAGGCCCCAGTCAATGTTATCTAACCCAAGACATTTTTCAGAAATATAGATCTTCAGGCTGGGCGCAATGGCTCACGCCTGTAATCCCAACGCTTTGGGAGGCTGAGGTGGGTGGATCACCTGAGGTCAGGAGTTCGAGACCAGCCTGACCAACAAGTTGAAACCCCATCTCTAGTAAAAATACAAAAATTAGCCGGTCGTGGTGGCAGGTACCTGTGGTCCCAGCTACTCAGGAGGCTGAGACAAGAGAATTGCTTGAGCCCAGGAGGCACAGGTTGCAGTGAGCCGAGATTGTGCCACTGCACTCCAGCCTGGGCAACAGAGCAAGACTCCATCTCAAAAAATAATAATAATAAATAAATAAATAAATATAGATTTTCAGCACTTGCTTTTCCTTCTTTCAACGTGTACCACCAGGCCAGGCACGGTGGCTCATGCCCATAATCCCAGCACTTGGGAGGCCGAGGTGTGTGGATCAGTTAAGGTCAGGAGTTTGAGGCCAGCCTGGCCAACATGGTGAAACCCCATCTCTACTAAAAATACAAAAATTAGCCAAGTGTTGTAGCACATGCCTGTAGTCCCAGTTACTTGGGAGGCTGAGGCAGGAGAATCACTTGAACCTGGGAGGTGGAGGCTGCAGTGAGCCAGGATCGTGCCACTGCACTCCTGCCTGGGCAACAGAGCAAAACTCCATCTCAAAAAGAAAGAAAAAAAAAAAACGTATACCACCAGTTTATTTCACCATATTCAGAAAGCAAAAAAGGTGGGGGGGCAGGAGGGAATGTGGAGCAAGGGAGATGTAATGCCGTAAAAATTATATGAAATCATTTTATTGGCAAATACATTTTCACAGTACTATCATGCTTCAAAGCTTGATATTTTTGTTCTGGCTTCCACGTTAGTGAAAATTTGACATTAAGATCAAGAACTTGGGGACTAGGAGGGTATGAGACAGTAACTAACTCTTTATATCCCAGCATATGAAATAATTCTTGCCACTAAATTATATAAAGACTAGCTTTTACAGGTGGCAGAAGCATTTACTCTGGCATTCTTAGGATTAAGTACAGTGCTCGGTAATCTAATAGAAGCTTATCTTGTAAATCCACCAGAGGTGAGGTTCCTTCTTCAAAAACATCAAATCACATTTTAAAAATAGCAGAGAAAAACTTCTGGAAGCAACATAGGATGTGAAATGAATTCCTAAAAGAGAAAAAGAAAATGGAGTACTGGTTAAATGAATAACATTGTGTTATCGTTACATATAATTATTTCCTGCCTGCACAAAGTTCATCTGAAAAGTTGAATAATTGGAGAGTCCAATTAGGAAACTCAAATAACCAGAAATCAGAGATTTTTAGCAGCCAGAATGAAGCCGCAAATAAATACAAGGAATATGCTTTCATGATGTAATCCGGTTAAGAAAAAAAAATCACAAAGGTATGTTTTCTGGATTTTAAATAAACCTGCTATTATAGTTCATTTTAATCAGTGCCACCAAGATGTTTTAATTTACACTAAAATTTGATACTTAAGGGAAACAAATGTTTTGGGGGCAGACTCTACTTTCTCATTCTTTTTCCCCTCAATAATTTTACATATCAATCATTACCAAAACTGGCTGCCTGATGGTTCTTATTACAACAAATGTTCTTACTGTAATCCTCAAAAGCAGATATCATGCTGCCTTGAATTCTAATTAACCTTTAAGCAAGAAGAATATTGTATGGCTAATGCATTCAGTGTCAAGACACGTTAATCAAAATTGTTGGTGATGCTTTTAGCACCCAGGCAGATCAGCACATATTTTTCAAGCCCTGCTATACTATTTATTGGGCAATGAAAACTGGATCTTCTCGGGGGTAATAAATATCATGGAAAAAAGTACTTGCTTTAACCTGGTATACTAGAGGGTTTTTTTTAGAGGGATTAAAAAGTAATTTTTTTACTCCTTTAATTGATAATGACTTATAAAAATAAAACAAATGGTAAAATGAAAAACCAGAGATTTTTCTATGGGCAACAGCTAATCAGTCAGGACATTCTGGCCACCATTCCATTTAGCAGAAGGTAAATTCTGGAAGTTTATAGGGAAACACCTGATGAGTCATTTCTGTACAAAAGAAGCTGTCTCCTCCTTTCTTACATTGACTAATAATCCCATCTAAGTATTTGTTGATTCTTCTCATCATTATGTAACTTTGGCAAAAGAGTGTTAAGTGAACTGTCCCAATAACCATTTTAGAAGATAAAATAAGGTCACCTGAAATACTTTTTTGCTACATAGTAAATGTGGGTTTGAAGAACAGTCAGTCATGATTTTATTATTGAATCCTAAGACTTCATGAGACCTTTGGTAGTCATTGTTAGATTTCAGAAATGTCATGTTCCTAAGGAATTTTCCAGCTTTGCCCTGCCTTTCTGTAAAATAGAAGGCCAATATTTGTTTGTTTCCCTTGTGGTTGCTAGAGATGGTAGTTGTTCGTATGGTTTTATTTATTTGTTAGTTTTTTGCCTTTTGGCCAGAAGACAGTATTTAAGCTGCTATCTCATTAGACTATTTGAATTTTTAAAAAGTAATAGCAAAGGAGTTGAGGAGAAGGGGCATCAGTCAAAAATCTTACCTTAAAGGTATCTATCTTATATAGAATGAATAGGACCTACTTTCCTATAGCTAAATCTTCTGTAGTTTACATCATTTCTGTGTGTACATATAGCCAGTTCATGGACACAAGAGGAAAGGAGAGAGAGAGAGGTTTAATGCTCATACCCTAATCGACTATGGAACTTTTTGTTCCTCGCAAAAATAGGATCCTTTTTCAAATATAGTGCACGTTAGGTACTGTGGCTGATAGTCACTGAGCTTATACTACAAGATTGAAGTTATGACTGCCTAAATGGAAAGATCAGTGTGAGACAATGAGGCCCTCCACAGTTGGTCATATGAAGATACACCTCTGATTTCAGCTAAAGTTATTCTCCACAGACTTGCTTCTGTATCTTTATGTGCCCTGGCTGTTTAAATCTTTTGTTCAAATTAGCAACCTGTGTCAGATTTTCAGCTTGCGGCTGCTCCCAGCAGTTTACTGTCAGGCCTACGTTGTGTTTTATCCTGAATTAATAGCATTTCTTCTTTCCTAACTGAACCCCAGGTTGTTGCCAAAACCACAGCTATTCTATTATTCATCTTTTCTACCGGGTCAACAAAGGGAAATGTGCTGTAGTCTTAGCTTTGAGACCTGGTTTTTTAACTCATTGATGGTGAGCTATTAATTAATGTTAAGAATAACCAAAGGATAAAATGCATGAAACAATTCAGGAAGGAATCAGATGCAATATCCAGGAGAAGACTAGAAAATTAGACCAAATTTGTCTTCATTTTGGAATTTGAAGCTGCATTAGTCCTATGCTATAATAACACTAACAGGGCTGAGATATCCATATTGCGGACATCCCATTCAGTCACTGGTTAGCATGTGGCTTGGGGAACAGAATAGGATGCCAGGTATTATGTGTTAGTAATTACAATTTTGGATTGCCCTAAGGGTTCTGATAAATAATGTTATATATATTTTATCCCCAGGTTTTGATTAAATCATAGTTCTATACTTATTTTAAGGGTTAGATAATACATCGTTTAGATTGTTCTGTTTGTTCCAAGAGTAGATCTAGTTGGAGATTTCCAGGACACATAAAAACAAAACAAAACAATACAGAAAACAACAAAAACAAAGAGAACAGATTAAATCTGGATTTAATTTTTATGGTAATGGAGAAAGGAGGAGAACATTTTAAAATGCCTGTTCCTCTCCATTATTTCTCCTCTTGTCTTCCTCTCTCTCTCTCCTTCCCTCCCTCCCTGAATTCCTCACTACTCCTTCTCCTCATCCTTGTCTTCCTTCTTTTTCTATTCTCTCTCACCTTAATTAGGCACTAACTTTATATATATACACACACACATATATATATAAAATATATATATATAATATACACACACACATATATACTTTAAGTTCTAGAGTACATGTGCACACCGTGCAGGTTTGATACATAGGTATACATGTGCCATGTTGGTTTGCTGCACCCATCAACTCACCATTTACATTAGGTATTTCTCCTAATGCTATCCCTCCCCCAGCCCTCCACCCCCCGACAGGTCCCAGTGTGTGATGTTTTCCGCCCTGTGTCCAAGTGATATCATTGTTCAACTCCCACCTATGAGTGAGAACATGCACTGTTTGGTTTTCTGTCCTTGTGATAGTTTGCTCAGAATGATGGTTTCCAGCTTCATCCATGTCCTTGCAAAGGATGTGAACTCATCCTTTTTTTGGCTGCATAGTATTCCATGGTGTATATGTGCCACATTTTCTTAATCTAGTCTATCCTTGATGGGCATTTGGGTTGGTTCCAAGTCTTTGCTATTGTGAATAGTGCCACAACAAACCTATGTGTGCATGTGCCTTTATAGTAACATGATTTATAATCCTTTGGGTATATACCCAGTAATGGGATTGCTGGGTCAAATGGTATTTCTAGTTCTAGATCCTTGAGGAATTGCCACACTGTCTTCCACAACGGTCAAACCAATTTACACTCCCATCAACAGCGTAAAAGTGTTCCTATTTCTCCACATCCTTTTCAGCGTCTGTTGTTTCCTGACTTTTTAATGATTGCCATTCTAACTGGTGTGAGATGGTATCTCATTGTGATTTTGATTTGCATTTCTCTGATGACCGGTGATGATGAGCATTTTTTCATGTGTCTGTTGGCTGCATAGACGTCTTCTTTTGAGAAGTGTCTGTTCATATCCTTTGCCCACTTTTTGATGGGGTTGTTTGCTTTTTTCTTGTAAATTTGTTTGAGTTCTTTGTAGATTCTGGATATTAGCCCTTTGTCAGATGGGTGGATTGCAAAAATTTTCTCCCATTCTATAGGTTGCGTGTTCACTCTGATGGTAGTTTGTTTTGCTATGCAGAAGCTCTTTAGTTTAATTAGATCCTGTTTGTCTATTTTGCCTTTTGTTGCCATTGCTTTTGGTGTTTTAGTCATGAAGTCCTTGCCCATGAGTTAGGCACTAACTTTGCAAGCAGCAGTGGTCTCAGATCTGTCTCTTGGTTGCCTTCACACATTCCCTTCCACACACTGTCTATCCTCAGCACCAATGTGAGGAATCCCAGTTGACTTTGTCATCTTGTTCTCACTGATAACAAAAGTAAAAACCTAACATGCTGTCTAACTTGAGATAGTGAGTGAACAGATGGAGATGGAGAATGTGGAATATCTATGAAATGAGAGAAGAAATATGTATAATACCTGAGGAAAAAAACAGATTAAAGTAACTCTGAAATAACTGGTGCTCTACCCAACTTATTCTTATGCTATTCATTGGCATCCTGATAAATGCAACAAGCCAGAGGTTTAAGTCTTTGTCTTTTCCCTATTTTTCTTAGACATTTTTGTTATTTTCTTTAAAATGCATTGACAGAACATTAACTTTAAATACTTTCAGAAAATGTCCTACTTTATTGTTTTTACTTCAATGGTAGAGCTATTTTACTTGTAGTCTGCCTGTTTAAATCCACATTTCCCTGATAATGGGAGTAGGACATGCCCTTTTCAAAGGATCTCTGCTTTATGTTCTCATGTTATTTCTAAAATGGTCCATTTTGAAATTATGATTTGGATTTTCTAATTTAGGTAATTGCCCAGTAAAAAAGAAAAATGAAAAAAAAAAAACCCTCTGGATTTATTTTTTTCCTTCATTAAAAGTAATGTAAGTACTTAATTCTATTATAGTTCCAGTTTCCTCCCTCACTTTGTCTACCCAGACAAATATGTGTGGATTATTTTCAATTTACTACTCTCCTATGTCCCATTGATTAAGGGAGATTAAATATGTAAAACAGCTGTGATAATTATTATACATTCCAACATAAAGTTATTTCTCCTGTTTGTTGCCCTGAAAACTGATGTAAGCTCGTTTTTGTGAGGTCTGATTGACTCCAAAGATGATTTCCCAAAAGTCCTTTGCCTTTGAATCGTACTTCAGCTGCTTCCTCCTGCCTTCTTCCCCAACCTGGTCTCTTTCCTCTACCCTGGTTAACAAAAATTGTGACTAATTGGGACTATAGTGTAGTAGTCATTTGCTTATTTTTTTATTACAAGAAAATATTTCTATAAACTTAGATCGTCATTGCCTTTCGCCTAGACATTTTAGGAGATTCTAGAAACTTTAAACCGCATATCAATTCTTTTCAAAAAGATGGGTTTTTTTTTGTTTTTTGTTTTTTGTTTTTTTTTTAAGATTACATTCATTTAGGGAAATTGATAGGTAGGAACATTTTCTTCTGTCCCTCTTTGAAGGAAGAAAACTCATTCTTAGTAAACTTGTCATTTCTCTATCTTACACAGTTCTGATGTGTTTTAAACATCTTTTGGTTTTGCAATCTCAACTGCTCTGGCAGATGGATATTGTCTCATAAACTAATGACATATTCAACTGAGAAAAGTTAGGGTTTCTTCTTGAAAGAAGTTGAAGTACTATTGAGTATAACCCTAGGCAGGTTAAAAGGTGACAAGAAGGCACCTTGTATATTACCAATTAGGTTGCAGAGATGTTGTAACACTACTACTGCTGCTGCTGCTGCTGCTACTGCCGCTGCTGCTGCCGCTGCTGCTGCTGCTGGTACTACTACTACTACTACTAGACAGCTAACGTTTGTAAGCCTGTAAGATAAGGGAAACAATAATAACAAGCATTTATTGCACGCTGACTTCATTCTAGGGAGAGGCTAAGTGCTTTGCTTGCAGTTTTGCATGGTAAGTCTTAACTAAGCCACACCTTAACAAAGCCAGAATCCTCTATTAAGACTCCAGCTTGAAAAGTCAGTCTTTAATAAAATTCTGCATTTTTGTTCTAGCAGTTCTTGAACTTTTTGGTCTCAGAATCCCTTTACATTCTTAAAAATTAGAATTGAAAGAGCTTTTGTTTGTGTAGAATATGTCTAGTGTTATTTCTGCATTAGAAATTAAAGCTGCCTGGGGGCAGTGGCTCACACCTGTAATCCCAGTGCTTTGGGAGGCAAAGGCAGGAGGATTGCTTGAGGCCAGGAGTTCGAGACCAGCCTGGGCAACATAGCGAGACCTAGTTTCTACAAAAAATTTAAAAATTAGCCAGGCGTGGTGGTGCACAGCTATAGTCCAAGCTACTCAGGAGGCTGAGGTGGGAGGATCCTTTGAGCCCAGGGGATAAGCCTGCAGTGAGCCATGATCATACCACTGAACTTCAGCCTGGGCACAGAGTGAGACCCTGTCTCAAAAATGAAAATAAAAGAAAAAAAAGAAGTTAAAACTGAAAAAGTTCTAAAAATCCATTACATGTTAATCAAATAGCATGTTTTATGAAATATAACTGGTTTTTAAGACAAGATTTTTAAAAAGAGCAAGAAGAATGACATTTTGCGAGATATATGCATGTGGGTATATATGTGTATATGTGTGTGTATATATGTATATGTGTGTGTGTGTGTGTATATTTATATATAGCAAATCTGATGCCTGACTTAATAGAAGGCAACTGGATTCTCATATCTGCTTATGCATTCAATTTGTTGTTTTGACTGAAGTATATAAAAACTGGCCTCATGCAGATACGTAATTGGACAGGGGAAGGTTAGCCTATTCAAATAATTGTTGGTATTTTTCTTTGCTACTATCCTAAACCCCACAAGTAGTTTCTTGAAGGCTAGGTGCAATGTGGAATCTGGAACCATATAATAAACCTTTCTTTTTTGTTTGTTTTTTTGAGATAGAGTCTCCTTCTGTTGCCTGAACTGGAGTGCAGTGGCGCAATCTCAGCTCACTGTAGCCTCTGCCTCCCGGGTTCAAGTGGTTCTCCTGCCTCAGCTTCCCGAGTAGCTGGAATTACAGGTGCAGGCCACCATGCCCGGCTAGTTTTTGTATTTTTAGTAGAGACAGGGTTTCACCATGTTGGCCAGGCTAGTCTCAAACTCCTGACCTCAAGTGATCCACCCGCCTCGGCCTCCCAAAGTGCTGGGATTACAAACATGAGCCACCATATCTGGCCTATTGAACTTTTCATACTCCGTGCACTCATGAAGGAATGAAAGTAAAAAGGCAAATAATGTCTTTGTGTTATTGTAAAAATAGTT
Organism: Papio anubis; assembly: GCF_008728515.1. Lineage (NCBI taxonomy): Eukaryota > Metazoa > Chordata > Mammalia > Primates > Cercopithecidae > Papio > Papio anubis. The sequence continues at coordinate 80,217,877 of NC_044978.1, forward strand.
TGACCTTAAAGACTTTCTGAAAAGGTCCAGAAATCTCCAGAGGTCCCCAGAGCACACTTTGAGAACCTCTGGTATAAGCTTAGGGAAGTAAAAAATAGCCCAACTAGCTGAAGACCATGAGTCAACATATCCATGCCTTATTTACTTCAACAACTGTTTTTGAAGTCTGAGAGAGAAAAAAGAGACCAATAATTAACTCCTGCCCATCCAGCCAAGATATAGAGAAAATGGAGATAATGTTTCTAAAGTGATGCAGACCTCTGGAAGTAAATAGATGAAAACTGTGATCCTAAAATTAAGTATGTGGTTTTCTCCTTGAATAAATTGAAATAAGAAGTGTGTCAGAATGTACAGATATGGTAGATGCTTTCTTAAAGTGGCATGACCAGGTATAACGTATCATACTCAAAGCCTTTAAAATTAGCCAGTCAATATTAATTGTGCTAAAATCATTGAGATTGTCAAATGCAGTGCTAATTTTGTATCTAGAAATAAATTTTCCCCTGAATTTTTTGTTTAAAAGAACTATCAATTCTTTTAGCTAGTACATAAAAGAAAAAGAACTTTCTATACACTTACTAAAGGAAACAACATATCTTCTATTTTTTTAAAAAGGAAGAAAAAAACACTTTTACCTGGCAGCTGAGATCGCAAAGCCTTATTTATTTGTTTGTGAACTGTGCACCTGCATGCTTCATCTGTTTATAAACTAAACACTAACCTGTATAAGAAATATGTTTTTGCAACATTTACTCTTTTTTCTTCTCTTTTATTTGTATGCTTTAATGGTGCATCTATTTGTTTTGCTAAAGAGTGAAATCATTTTATTTTCACTTGAATGTATACAAGAATTCTTGTCTTCCTATAAACTTTCAACATATTAACTTGCATTACATTCCCCCGACAGTAAGTTGTTACCAATGATACACGTTGACTTTAACACAGCATTTATCTTGGGAAGGGAGAGGACATATTTATTTGTATGTATCATTTTGTTAGGGGAAATATTTTACATGTAAACAAATGTATTCCTTGTAATGTTTTTGTTTGACTTTAGTTAAACTCTTTCACTAGAAGTAGAATAATCGCCACTAATTTCTCTGAATATAGTTCAGATTTTCATTTTAGACCGTTAAGAGATCCACTCAAAATTATATTTTCAGATTCTCCTTTCTAATAGGTGTAAGGTATGGGACAGGTAGACTAGAGAGTTACGGAAAATGTGCAAACAGTAAACCTAAAGCATTAGTTCCCCACTCCTGCCTTTTTTTTTTCTTAGATCAGTCTCATGAGCACCAGGACTAGAGATAAATATATATGAGTTATGTATCAATATATGTCTGGTGGTGGTGGTATCCTTGGGTATACCCAAGGTTTTTTATAGCATATTTTAAAAATTGACTTGTGTGGAAAATATTTGATGACATTCTAGCCTGTCTTTTTGTTTTGTTTCTTTGAGACAGGGTCTTCTCTGTCAACCATGTTGGAGTGCAGTGGCACCATCACGTCTCACTGCAGTCTCAACCTCCCTGGCTCAAACGATCCTCCCGCCTCAGTCTTCTAAGTAGCTGAGACTACAGGCTCGCACAATCCCACCCGGCTAATTTTTCATATTTTTTGTAGAGATGGGGGTCTCCCTATGTTGCCCAGGCTGGTCTCGAACTCCTGGACTCAAGTGATCCACCCACCTCAGCCTCCCAAAGTACTGGGATTACAGGTGTGAGCCACTGCACCCAGCCTGACATTTTATCATGTCTTATAAAACATTTTATCTATACATTCCTGCTCAGTTCCATGTATCATGAAACAAAGGTTGAAATACTTCTGCCTTAGAAAGAAATCAAATATATTTTAAAATATTAACAACTACTCCAGAAATCATCCAAGAGGGTGAACAAACAGGAACTGAGAACAAAGCCATTATGGCTTTTGCTTCAAAATTTTCTTATAGATTTTGGGTAAACTCTTATATTTGACCTCAAATAGTTAAAAAAGAAAATAAAACTTTACGGATAGTCAAGATAATGTGAACGCTTATCTCAAGTATTTTCCAACACGAAATATATAGTGTATTTTCCAACACCAGTTCTCTACCTCTCTGATTCTCTGACACCAACTGGGTGTCCTACAATTCGATCCTGTTCTGGCACTAACTCCCCAGTTTGGTATCAAACAGATTTAAGGGCTGAGTCTTATAAGAGTGACCTCATTTTGGTCACCAGGCACAGGTATTGAGCCCCCAGGTTACCTGTACTATAAATTCAGGGGTTTGCACATCCCGCCCCCAACCCCCCGACTCAGGATTGATATTTGCTATGGCAACTCACAGAAATCAGGAAGGTGCTATATACTATTATAGTTAATAAAAATGAACAGCCAAATGAAGAAGTACATAGGGCGAGGTCCAAAAGAGGCCAGAGCACAAGAGCCTCTGTCTCCATGGAGTTGATATATTCTACCCTCCCAGTGCATGGATGTGCTCACTGACTTGGAAGTTCTCTAGTCCCTGTTGTTTAGGGCCTTTTATGGAAGTTCCATTACATAGGCCTAATTGATTAAATCATTGGCCATTGGTGGTTGGACTCATCTCCAGACCCTGTCCCCACCCCAGAGGCTGGGAGGTAGGGCAGAAAGTTCCCACACTCTTATACCGTTAGTCCCTCTGGCAACCAGTTCCTATCCTGAAGTTGTCTAGGGCGTCGATGAGAGTCACCTCAGTGACATAGACTCAGGGATGGTTGAAAGGAACTGGTTTGAATAACAAAAGATGCTCCTCCTCTATCCTATCGCTCAGAAAATTCAATTTTAGGAGGTTAGTGCCAGGAATCACGGACCAAGATGAAATATATTTTTGTTTTACTGCTGGGTTTCTTCTAGGTAGTGGAGACAAGGTTTTGGAGGTATGGCAAGGAGAGATAGTTTTCTTTTCATGTTGAACACTCCTGAATCTCTTCCCTAACAACATTCATTGCATCAGTTATCTATTGCTGCCTACCATAATACCCTTAAAATGTTAGTGGCTTAAAATAACAAACATTAACTGTCTTATAGTTTGTGAGGGACAGGAATTCAAGCACAGCATAACTAGGTGCTTCTGGCTCAGTCTCCCATGAGATTGCTGTGTAGCTGGCAGCCAGGCCTGTGGTCTCATCTGAGGACTCTAAAAGGGTGAGGCACTTGCTCCCAAGTTCACACATATGGTTGGGCAGTCCTCAGTCCTCACAACATGTGATCCAATTAAGAGAGAACAAGAAAGGGCCCCCAAAATGGAAGCCACAGACTTTTTACAACTTAGGTTCAGAAGTGATACCCCATCACTTCTGCCATATTCTGTTCATTAGATGTGAGTCAGTAAATCCAGTCTATACTCAAGAGGAGAGGATTACACAAGGGGATGAACAACAGGAGGTAAGATTATTGAGGCCCATTTTAGAGGCTACCTACCATATTTACCCAAACATAATGTATCTTGTTTTGGTAAGTGGTAAGAAACACTGGACAACAGATGAGGAAGGAAATTATAAGGACATTTATCTGATTACTTAGTCACTTTTACTTTCTAAAACTTCTCCAAAGTTTTGCTCAAAGTGTCTTCACTGATTAAAACCAGTTTTGATTAATTTTGTAGTCAGTACCTGGATCTTGGCAAGAAAGCTGTGTACAATCAAGGAAATAAAATCTCAGTAGAAGAAAATGAGTTTAGCTGTTTATTTATTTATTTATTTATTTATTGTCAAATTGTTAATGCTCTCATATGCCCATGTTTTTAAAGGGAGAACCAGGTTTCATTGGTCCTCAAGGAGAACCAGGCTTACCAGGTTTACCAGGAACAAAAGTAAGTGGGCCTCTTTCTTTTTCTTCCTTTCCTTCCTTCTTTCCTTCCTTCCTTCCTTCCTTCTTTCTTTTCTTTTCTCTTTCTTTCTTTCTTCTTTCTTCTTTCCTTCTTTCTTCTTTCTCTCTCTTCCTTCCTTCTTTCCTTCCTATCTTCCTTCCTTCCTTCTTTCTTTCCTTCCTTCCTTTCTCCCTTTCCTTCCTCCCTTCCTTCCTCCCTTTCCTTCCTCCCTTCCTTCCTTCCTTCCCTTCGCTTCCCTTCCCTTCCCCTTCCCCTTCCTTTCCTTCCTTCCCTTTCCTTCCTTCCCTTTTCCTTCCTTCCTTCCTTCTTACCTTCCTTTCTTCCTTCCCGCCCTCCCTCTCTCTCTCTTTCTTTCTTTCCTTCTTTCTTTCTTCCTTTCTTTCTCTCTCTTTCCTTCTCTCTTTATTTTCTTTCTTTCTTTTTCTTTCTTTTATTTTCTTTCTTTCTTTTGTTCCTCCCTCCCTCCTTCTTTCCTGCTTGATTTCTTCTTTCTGAAATTTTTGTCATATATTTTTAGTCCACTATGTTGAAAGAAATGTGGGATAACTTCATAATTTAGGTTGCCAGATATTTTTGCCTACTAGAGAATGAAAGCAGCTTAACCTACCTATTACTAACACTTCTAATGGGACCACTGTGTTTAATATTGAGTAGTGGAAAGTTAATTCTAGAAAGCCTTAGGCAAGACAACAGGATGGTGGAATATTTTAATTGTTCCACTTGTCCCCCAAATTGCTCCTAAACTGATAGGATGCTATTAGCCTCCTGGCCATATGAAAAAGTAGAGGAATTCTGAGGAGGAGAGATAGAACTCATTAACTGCTGCTCCTCATCACCATTTTCAGGGTATACTTGTAAATCAAAGGTTATTACAATTCCCATTACCCCCCAGATTTCAAAGGCAAGTACTGATGTCATATAGATTCCTAAGTGCCTCATCCCAAAAGGATCTACTCTGAATAATGTCTGCAAAAATATTCCATAATGAAAACCATCTCATGATCTTCTGCTTGGCAACCCTAGAGAGGGCTCTAAAAGCAAAATCTGTGTGCTGCCATGTAAAAAAAAAAAAAAAAAAATGCTGCTATGAATACAGTCAGACCCAGAGTTCTCTTTTAATCTACCCTGAAAGACATAAAAAGTACAGCTCTGATGATGGAACTTTACTCATGACAGACTCATGAATCAAAGAAGGGGCAAAATTACATCAAACTACATTCTTTTATTTTTAAACCACAGGAGTCTTTGCCTCAATGTGTATTGCATTCAACAGAAATAAGCCAGGGATGATTTCCAAGAGTTGCAGAAATATGTTCATGGTCTGTTCTGACAGAAGGGTCCTCATTTCTTCTGGTCAAGTGAAAATAACTCTAAACCTAGTAAATGGAAACTATGTTTGTCCTAGGGGGGACTGAAACTCCATCGGATTATGCAAAATTGTTTTCTTAAGAAATTTCTTCACATAATGAGCTGTCAGGCTTATTAACAAAATATGAGGAATGCCTGTTTTAGCCTGAGCAGATTCACACAAGAAATGTCTTTCTGGAATAAAAAGAGAGAGTGAGAGCAAGAAAATAATGAGCGTTCCCTGTTAATACAAGAACTGTTGTATTTATTCAGGCTTGCAGCCTCAGAGCCAGGGGAGGAAAGAAGGCAGCCTCGCAGATGGGCGTGATACACAAAGAAAGGGAGGCCTGGTCAATGAAGGAGAAAGCCAGGCGTGAACTGGATCTAAAAGCGTGTGTGGCATTTTGTGTGCTGTACAAGGGAAAATAGAAAAAACACAAGCAGTAGAGAGTGGAGTTCATTCCTAAATATCTTTTCTTTAGTTACCTGATTTTAAACTATTCTGCAGTTTCAGAAAAAGTTCCAGACATAGAGGCATAAAATCAACATTAATTACTGTTATGAAGAACTTAGCATGATTTTATAGACCAGGTACTCATATAACAGATACTACTCTGAACCCCAAATAAAAGTAAAGAATGTACTGTACCTATTTTGTATTTCCTCTGAGGGGATATGGATAGGAAATTCATTTTACTAACATTACTTTGAGGTTAATTGTCAGCTGAATTACCTACCTTAAATCAGCTGTTAAAACAGCAACATGCACGTACACATGTATACACACATGAATATTATTTAAATATCTAATTTGTGTTGAATCCACATATGCTAAGTATAAATGTTATGGTTGGTTCAGTATGATAATGGGAAAGTCATGATTATTTTTAAAATCTCTTTTAGCTGAACACCACTCTTCTACTTGTGTAGACAATCTGGATTTGTACCACTAAATTCAGATTTAAAAAGTAGCTAAGACTATGTTTCTTATTCCCAACACAGTGAAGAGAGATTATAATCAAGGAAGATGTGTAATGGCATCAAAAAATGCTGCATCTTTTGTACCTACATTAGTACCTGAGAGGGACCTAGATCAGGCTAAGAAAATGGGGGGAGGAGCCTGGGAATGGTGCCTTGCGCCTGTAATCCCAGCACTTTGGGAGGCTGAGGCAGGCAGATTGCTCGAGTCCAGGAGTTTGAGACCAGCCTAGGCAACGTGACGAGACCCCATCTCCACTAAAAATACAAAAATTATCTGGGCATGGTGGCGCATGCCTGTAGTCCCAGCTACTTAGGAGGCTGAGGTGGAAGGATCACCTGAGCCCAGGAGGCAGAGGTTGCAGTGAGCCAAGATCACACCACTGCACCCCAGTCTGAGTGACAGAGTGAGACCCTGCCTAAAAAAAAAAAAAAGAAAGAAAAAGAAAAAAAAAGAAATGGGGCTATAATCAGAATATTTTAGAATACTTTTACTAATACCGTTTATTCATTAATTTGCCAATGTTTTTACCAAATATTTTTCTACATTTAAGCATGGGAAGTAAATGCAACAGCAACAGTTTCTATTCTCCTGAAGCTTACATTGCAGTGTGGGTGAGGAACAGATGGAAGGAGGGAAAGAAGTAAACAAATAAATAATATGATTTCAGAGAGTGATAGGGAACTAATAAGGGATGTAACAAAAAGTGATTCTAGGTGGGTATGGTGGTGCACACCTGTCATCCTACCTACTCAGGAGGCTGAGGCCAGAGGACTACTTGAGCCCAGGAGTTTGAGGCTGTAGTGTGCTATGATAGTGCCTGTGAATAGCCACTGTACTCCAGCCTAGGCAACATAGCAAGATCCCCTCTCTAAAAATATATAAATGTTAAAAAGTAAAGATGTATAGACTTCATTCTTGTGGCAAACTACAGATAAATGATTTTTAAGGGGTTTTCATAGTGGACTGTTTTAGAATTTTTCTGTAATTCTTAAAGTAAAATATTAAAAGAAACACCAAATACTTTACAGTTTTTTAATAATTTTCATATACCAATAGAAGCTCCTTAGTCTCACTCAACAGGGTAATGGGGTGGGGGATGACAAAAAGCAAAAAGTCCTTTCGTTTCTGGGCCATTGTGTCTATCTCCTGTATCTAGAGAAGTCCCTTATCTTTCTCTCAACCTCTCCATTTTCACAACCTCTTCAGTTGCTGTTGAGAAGCCTACTGAGTCTTTAACTCTTGCCTCCTGTCTTTCTTAACCCTTGACTAACCTATCCCGCCTCCCCTACAAAACCACAAAAGCTTCCCAAAGTGGGCATGATACAGATAAGGATCTTGGAATTTAAAGCCCTACATGACCCACCACAGATCCAATTCTATTTTCTTATCTTTTCCAAGATGAAGTATTTCCTTCAGTGAGGAGAGCACCTCTTTCATCCATAAATATGTCATCAACAGTCTGAATTCTAAATGTTTGATGATTGAAATTCTGCCCCTATGCAAGAAGCCAGACACTCTTTACTCTGTGTTTAGGGAGTATTAAAAGGTACCATCTTCCTGGAGGGCAATTTAGCAAGTTTTTAAAAATACTCATACTTTTTGACCTAGCAATTTTCCAACTAGGAATTTATCCTGAGAAAATGATCAAAGATGTGCAAAGATGTACATTTAAAACATTTATGCAAAAATTGAAGTTTGAGTACAATCAGTTTTACCCACTTTAAAAGCTTTGTAACTTCGAACAAGTTACTTAACCTCTCCAAACTTTGGCTTCCTCATCTGTAGAATACGGATGATAAAACTTTTCTCATCTATCCTGAGGATTAAATAGGATAATGCATGTAAAGTGTTTTGTGCAGTTCCTGCACTCATCCATGCTACAGTCATCAACAGCAACAATTATGAAATAAACCCTACTCATACTTCAGGACACAATTCAAGTCTCACCTCCAGGGATCCAGTCCACAATAACAGAAATCAATGAGGATTCCCCTTCTGTCATATATGGCCTTATATTACTCCTTAATCCTGAACTATTTTGGGTTTTTGCGGCTCTTGTCTGCCTAACTACATCACTAGGTCCTTGAGGACAGTAGCCATATTTATACTTCACAGAGATATGAATATATTTTAAAAACTGTAAAACCTGTGTGGCTAGCATCATTCTGAACACTTTTACATTCATAAACTATGAGATGAGTACTATTAACTTTGTCCATTTTACAGAGGAAACTGAGGTATACAGAACCTAACTAACTTACCCTAGAACGCAGAATTGATAAATAGCAGAGCCAGGAGTAAAACCTAAGATGCTGGATTACAGAGCCAGGAACTTAACCACTTTGCTATGCTTCTTGCCAGCAGTCCTTAAAAAGTGACTACAGAATGAAAATGGATATTCGTTCCTATTTTGAGGTATAATGATGGTCTTTATCAATTACATTTAAAGGTCTTTCTATTTATCAACATAGCTATTTGACAGGCATTTACCAAACCATTTCCTTATCCATAAAATGGGGATGATAATACAAACATTGGATAATTGCATATTAGTCAAGGTTCTCCAGAGAGACAGAACCAATAGGATATATCCAGGGAGATAGATGAGTGGGGATTTATTAGGGTAATTGGCTCATGCAATTGTGGAGGCTGAGTCCCAGAACAGGCTATCTGCAGGCTGGAGGAGACCCTGGGTTGACAGTAGAATGGCTCAGTCCAAGTTGGAAAGCCTCAGGTCCAGGGAGGCAGATGGTGTAACTTTCAGTCTGAGGCTGAAGGCATGAGAGCCTGAGGGACACTGGTGCAAGTCCCAAAATCCAAAGACAAGAACCTGGAGTTCTGATGTCCCAGGACTGAGAGGAAGAGCTCTCAGCTCCGGAAGAGAGAGTTTGCCTTTCCTCTTCTATCCGGGCCCCCAGCAGATTTAATGGTGCCGCCTCACATTGAAAGTAGATCTTCCTCACTCAGTCAATAGACTCACCCACCAGTCTCCTCCATTAACACCTTCACAGACACACCCAGAAGCAATGCTTTATTATCTTGCTACGTGTCCCTTAATCCAGTCAAGTTGACACCTAAAATTAACCATCACAAATTGTTTTGATTATAAAATGAGATAATTCATGTAAAGAGATTAATAAAATGCTGGGTACTAGGTAAATCAGTGAAAACTCTGCTTTCTTTGGTTTCATTCAACTCATTTATTAATCTACAGGGACCAGCCTGGGTTAGGGGAATGGCCACTTACCTGTTTTGCAATTTGTGACAGGGTGAACGGGGGGAAGCAGGACCTCCTGGAAGAGGTGAGCGAGGGGAACCCGGAGCCCCCGGACCAAAGGTCAGTTATTCTTACATTGGAAAATAACCATTCTCTGGCTTGATTTGACAAAAAACTAAAACATTCTCAACAGGTATTAAAACAACCCAAATCACAAATAGTTTGTTGAAATGCACACCAACTGGTTCTTTTCAAAAGAGATTTTACAATTCATCTCACCCTGTTTACTCTGTTCAGTGAGCAAACTGATAGCATATCCAAATGTAAAAGAAGTGCTGTCATATTAACACATTATCGCTCAATGTATATTAAAACTTACTGAGAAAAAAATCCCTGTTGATAAGTGCTGTGTTAGTTTCTATGGTAACTTAATGGAGCGTAACACCTTGAAAATATTAGAGCTAAGGACTTATTTGACTGTTTAACCTTATTCATTTAAACTTTCTACAAACTAGTATGGTCACACTTTATTTTAATAGCCCATCCTGGAGACACAGGAAACGATTTACTCTTTGATGAAAAGGAAATTGATGCAGGCCAACACTGTTGAGACTAATGAGAATTGCTCACAGAACTCTTCTCATCCACTGATGGGAGGGCAGCCTTCAGAATAATGGAATGAACTGATGATATAGTGATGATAATTATGTTTAGTATTATAATAACCAACATTCTGTAGAGCCATATATTGAGGCAGTTAAAATAAAGTGTTTCCATTTTTCTTCGTTATTCTGAGTGACTGCTAATTTCTTTTCTTCTGTTCTTATCTCCTCTATAATTTTATCTTTTTCATACTCTTATTCTCCTGTAATAGGGGAAACAAGGTGAATCAGGAAGTAGAGGCCCAAAGGGGTCAAAGGTCAGTAACCAGATAACCATTTAAATATAACATGAGGCCTTCAAGATCTGTGCTTTTTACCTTTGCCACAGAGGCATGTTTTTAATGTTTTAGATTAAACTCTTTCACACAGTGGAATTGCAATACTTACTGCAAAATGGATTGCAGTATCTCTATGATGATATCTCAAAACAATACATTTATTTCATCTTGCTTGTTTTTCCATAGTCTTGTGCTTCAGAAAATTCCTTAAGAAAAGTTGTATTTCCTATTTCATAGGAATAGCTTCTTTGAAAAAAATTAAGGACTTTCTTTAAATTATGTGTTGTATAATCTAATTTTTCATTTCCTGGCTATCTTTGTGATAAATGCTCAAATTATACTCTGCTTTTTAATTGACTGCCTTCATTGCATTAAAATTTTACTGCCAATTGAAATTCTCCTCTATATCATGCTCTTTATACTATCTGCAATAACATATATAGTGTCAGCAGAATCATGTTATTTAAAATGCTGTTAGCTACTAACATGGAAAAAAATGTGTGCAAGATGAAGAAAACAGAGAGCAAAGATTATTAATGCTTCATTAATAGCAAATTTATTATGATCAATATTATTAGCATACTGTGGATGGGAAGAATTATAATCCTTTTTCCTGCTTATCTTTATTCATCCTTACCCAGTTTATGGGAATCTGTAGAAAGACGTATAAAAATGCTTTGAAGTCTATATAGAAAAAGAACCCTATCAATTTAAGGCTGTTTTAAAGAACCTTTAAATCTACACAGGTTCAAATCTCTTCTCCAAAGTTTCAGTTTACATTTCTAAGAATTTTGAGGGCTTAGACTATTCCTCCTGCTCTACAATTGAGGTAATGCCACCATCAATGAAACTTCAGATAAATTTCATATTGCACTGAAAAAAGAGCGTTGGGTTTGCCCTGCCTCTGACCTTCAGCCCTGCCAGCCTGTTCCAGCTGGCTGCTGTCCACTTCAGCACTGTCTGAGTGTTAAAATGCCTATACCTACAGATGAACTTTCCTTAGATTCTCATCATCAGAGGGAGGCCTAGCCTGTGACCTTCCTTTCCTAATTCTCCCTAGAATGAGCGCTCTACTCCTTTCCTGTCCCAATTATCTATACTTTTCTTCTCAGAGGAAAAACAACACAATTGTTGGCTCTTTTTCCCTTTGCCCCAAATCTCTTCATAAAAAGGAAGAACATGGCTCAATCTGCAAGGTAAAAGCTTGCTTTGGGTGCCATAGAAACCACTTGCTTTGCCTTTGCAGATCCTACCTAGTGAGACAGTTACCATATATATTGTTGTTTCAAGATACTCTATTACCTGAAAAGGGAGTTTTTTTTAAAAAGGAATTTTAGTTCTTTTCAAGCTGTATCTTAAAAAAAGCATTTGCATTTTGGTGGTGGTTGCTGTTATTTTTCACTTCAGAGGTTCATATTAAAGGTGCTTCTGTATGGTATAAATACATTCTTAGATGAGAGATTTCTAGACTCTCCCACTTCTAATTAAGTTTTTTCTCTTTCCAATGGGAAAAGGGGGATCGTGGAGACAAAGGGGACTCTGGAGCTCAGGGACCAAGGGTGAGTGTTCCTCTCATCCATCTAAACTTTTGCTTCCTACAATCCCAGATTTGAATTCATGTCTGCATGGCTATTCATATGACATCTGTATTAATAATACTCATAATAGTATTGGAGGTAGACTACTGTAATTATTCCTGAAATGCCCCTACCTCCTTTATTTTCCTCACCAGAAGCAGTGGTTGTAGGGATTCCAACACATAAACTAAGTTTCTTTGAGAAGGTCTAAAGAACTCCCCCTGTCTACTTTCCATCTGTTTCCATCCAGCTAATAGAATTTTCCACTTTTCAATTAACTCAATTATAAAGAAAGCAATAACCCATATGTTCAGCGTCCTTTTTAAAAAATGTCAGGGAATTATGACATGACTAATGGAAGTTAAGTAGCAGATCTAGTAAGTAGGGTAGAAGTCTTAAAAATATACATGTATTCTATTGTTTGTTCCCTATTTGGTTTAATGTGGCATTCATTCCTGATGGGAAAGCCAACATTTTTCTACAGAACAATGTTCTATCTTTTTAAAGAATGAGGGCCAGGTGCAGTGGCTCACACCTGTAATCCTAGCACTTTGGGATACCAGCGCTGGTGGATCACCTGAGGTCAGGAGTTCAAGGCCAGCCTGCCCAACATGGTGAAACCCCGTCTCTACTAAAAATAGAAAAATTAGCTGGGCATGGTGGTGCATGCCTGTAATCCCAGCTACATGGGAGGCTGAGGCAGGAGAATTGCTTGAACCCAGGAGGCAGAGGTTGCAGTGAGCCTAGATCACGCTACTGCATTCCAGCCTGGGCAACAGAGCGAGACTCCATCTCAAAAAAAGAATGAGGAAGCAATATATGAAGTATGGATGAGGAACAAAAGGTTAGAGGATGCTTTAATAAATGTGAATAAAGCAAATAAAATTGTACAGGTCACATCAGGGTAGCCTATATTGTAATTTTCAGAAAATAGTTTCAAAAATTAAATTGTTTTTTAATCAGATTTCATATCTTGGACCTACCAAAAACAGGATATAAGAAGTGGTTTTCCTCCTTTGAAATAAGGATACATTTTGAACATAATTATTTATATATTCTAAAGTACAGTTGGGCCTTAGTAGGGAAATGATGGTCAGAGAGACCTGTGAATTGTGTTTCTGTTTCTGCCATAGTCCACCCTACATGCTAAGCTAATACCCATGATTTTCCCTTGATTGGTTTTGTCATAGGGTCCACCTGGTCAAAAAGGGGATCAAGGAGCCACTGAGATCATAGACTACAACGGCAACCTCCACGAAGCCTTACAGGCAAGTGACTGCTCCCTGCCCTGACATACACTGAGAAGGATGCTGAGGAGCACCCATGTAATGTGTGCAAATATGAGCTTCCACACCCTCTATCCTCAGAGGACTCCACTGCTCAAGGCACCCCTTCTCCCTGTTCTCAAGAACCCATCCCCTTCTCTCTGCCCCAGTTTATCTTCTTTATTTTGTAGCATTTTTCCATCCTTTCTTTCCTTTCCCTTCCACCTTCAGATATAGTTAAGCCTTATGAGGGATAAACCTTGTGTTAGTTTGGCCAAGTTTTGCCTCCTTGCTTGCAGAGGGAGCGTGGCAAGGCAATCAAGAGCTCTGTGCCTCTGGGGCTGGAGCTGCTTGCATTCAAATCTCAGCTCTCTTGCTTACTAAATGTGTGACCTAGGGCAAGTTATTTCACTTCTCTGTGCCTCAGTTTCCCTGTCTACAGAATGAGGATGGTAGCAGTATCTGCCTCATAGCGTTATTGAGAAGACCAAATGGCACAATATATATTATACTGTTAGTATAGGAGTAAGCACATAGTAAGCCCTCTATAAGTATTTCTTATTATTGCTACCATATAATTCTTTTCATCTCATTAAGTAAGCAATTGACTATGTGGCTTGTCTCTATCACCTTTGCTTCCTATTCATTCTTTTCATGTTTAGACTCCTGCATTCTAGCCTTTATCATCATTCTGTTGCCGCTTCTCTTACAAAGGTCAACGATAACCTCTACGTCAAGTCCACTGGACTCATCATCCCTGACCTTTTTGTGATATTGATATCAAACCACCTTCCTTTTGAAACTTTTTTTGTGTCTCTCTGACCTTCCACTTTCATTTGATTTTTTCCATTTTTCTTCTCTGGCGTATCACCTGTATTTTGGTGTTTCTAATTTCTCTGTCTATTCCCTAGTATCCTCAAATCTCTGATCTTTTCTTGGTACAGCCACTCCCTCTGTGTTCTTCCACATTATGGCTCTCAATTCTTTCATCTCCAGATATAATCTGTGTATGCTCCCAGCTGTCCAAGAATATTTTCATTATGGATGTATGAATGCTTTATCAACTTCCACCAATACACACAATTATACTGGTTACCTTTCCCACCTACCAAATGAGTCCCTTTTTTAAGTAACCGGTTTCTGTTAGTGATACCGTGAATCTGGATTTTGGGGGAATAGAAAGTTTAGAGCCATTTTTAAACTATTCTTAGTCCTTTACTTATTCTATCTCACCAAGGGGCTTCTATTCCCTTTTTCAAAGTATCTCTTGAGATTGCCTGTTCTTTCCACTCCCAACTGAGTTCACATCCTGTTTACTTCATGCCTAATACAGCAACAACTCCCTGACCAATGACTCTTTCCCTAGTACCTCCTTGTCCTTCTAATTCATCTTGTGTATCACTCCAAGATTAATTTTTATAAACGATCATGGCTTCGATGCTTCTAATTTGCTCAGAAACCTAATGACGCCCCTTCTGCCTACTCTATCAAGCCGAAGCTTCTCCATCTTAAGCCTCTATAGTCATGCTCTTCCTGTGGAGAACTTTTCATTTCTCCACAGCAGAGTCTCCCCTGGCATAATCATTTTTATCATATCCATACAAATCTCTTTTTGCCTGTGTTCATCCCACTCTTCTTTCCTTTCTTTCCCATATAAATTCTACACATCAATCCACTGCTGCCACTCAAATGAGTGTTCATCCTCTTAATCCTTTAAAACATTAGTAGTGGGGTTCTGGTGGTTTACCATTGAAAATCAAACTCCATAGTTGATTTTAGTCTTAGCTCTTATGAGATTGTAAGCTTGGTGATAGAAAAACATTTTATGCTTATATTGTCTAGATATGTAAATATTAAATAAACGGTTATTGGTTGAATAAGTATACTTAACTCATGTACAAGCCATTTCTTTGCTTGTAAGCCAAATTAGTTGTTTTAAATATTTCTCTGCCACTTTGTACTTGTTTATTTTTCCATCTTTATGATTTTACTAACACAATCTAATTATGACAGATCTGTACCTCTAACAGGTTCTTTGCTACAACTATCATTTTTAACTAGTAGAGTACTAAGTCTTTTTTTTTTTAAATCTATCTTCAGCTCAGCCTATTTTTTGGCCTTTTCATTCTTTTTCTTCTGGTAAAATACAAAGAGAAGCATGTTTACTGCTTGGAGAAGTGTTGCTTAGACAGTATCTTTAGTCAAGAGCTTGAATTAGTGTTCCTCTGTGTAACTGGATTCGACGTAATCAGTGGCCTCTGGGCTACTGTCAAGTTCTAGAACTAGTTTTCTAAATTGTTCCCTTTTCCCCACAAGTTGATAACTATTTAAGGAAAGAAAGGGAGACAGAGACAGAGAACACAAAGTTTTGGTGTGCCTACTGTGTTTTCAAAGTTCTTTTAAAATATAGGGACTTTTTAAAAACTTAGCTTATTAGCAATGTTGTAAATTGCCCTTGAACTACTTCCAATGGCCCCATAATTCTTGCTACCACCTTTAAGGGGTATCTACTTTCTTATCCTCCGAGAACTGCTCCAATATAATTGGGCATTTTTCTGCAACACTGTGATCAAGTTCTCAAAGCATTCTTTGCATGAACTGGGCCTGGCATGAGGCAAGCTATCCTTAGTCTAAAATGGAAATCTCTATTTTGATCTCCCCTCTATTAGCTCAGTCATTTGGGGGAAATTGCTTACTGTATCTATACTTCATTGATCTTATCTGCAAAATGAGGATGTTATTGGAATAAATGTTTTTCTGTAAGTCCACAAAACCTAATACTATTCTTAGGGTGATTTTTCAGAGCTTCTGAGCACTTTCTACTGACATGCCTAAAAGCATTGTACTTTTTAAAAAATGTGACACCTATATCTCGATATGAAAAGATACCTCTGTTTCTTTTTCTCATCTTTAATTCTATATGACTACAAAACAATCAATATCCCTCACTAGTTCATGCTTATGTCTCAACCTAAAGGTTTATTCTTCTTATGGGGTTCGTTGTTAGGCAACTATTTGCCATGCTTATAGTTATCTTTTCACATCAAAACTATTGGTTTTCCTAACATAGTGCTCTAGTGAATTGAGTCCCTCATAAAATTAATACATTAGATTGAGAAGAGATAGTAGACATTTATTCTTCTAATTCTCTAACTAGTGATGGATATTTACAGTTTTGCAGGTATGTCATTATTACCCCTTTTAAAGCAATCTGCCACAAATACTCTAGGATAATCAGATAGGTAGAAGTATATTACAGTTATAATCATACCATATTAGAAATATAAAATTTGACTGTTGCCTCTATTGAAGATTGTGATTTACATAAACATTGCCATAAGCTATTTATTTTTATTTAAGGTGGTTAAATTTCCACAAATTAGCAGTAAAACCTCTGTTTCCTAACTGACTCTTTAAAAAATTCTCATCACCATCTAAACCAAACCTGTTCTCTAGTATGAATCATGTTCGAGTTTAAGCTTTCACCATTATGAGAAATGAAAGAAAATAACCTTTAATTCTAAAGAGATTCAGCTAAACATTTCAGGGAATAAATCACAAAGCAGGCTGCTGGGCTTTACGCAATTTGCAGTTTCTGTAGTTCATGCCTCCCATTTCACATCGTGTCTCACTAGCGAATGGCATGTCTTTCTCCATCACCACCAAAAATTCTGGTTTTCAATTCATTATTTGAGTTCAGGACAGAATCCTGCTGAGTTTATATAGCTTTAACTTAGATTTGCCACATATCAGAAATGCACAGTGAGCCACATCGTTAGGACTTCTCTGTGTGTCTGCATACTGGTGCTTCCAGATGGTGGTCAAGACTATGTATTTGTGAAGTTAGCTCAGCTTATTGTCATTTGTTTTTCTATTAGCTGATGGAACACTATACAATTTTAAAGTTTCACAAACATAGTTATTTAACAAAATCATTTAAACTCCATCTGTTAGGTCAGTTACCATTAATAATAATCTTTTATTTTGCAGCTCATTATTAAACATGTTGTTATCCTTAAATATAAAAAATACAAACTACCATTATGTTCAGGTAAAAAATGAATTAATATATGGCACATGTTGGAAAACCTCAGAGAGCTCAAATTTGAAGCTCCCTTTCCTTTTTAGGGCTTTATGATCCTGTTTTCTAGTTAAAAAGTAACATGTAGGGAGGGCGCGGTGGCTCACGCCTATAATCCCAGCACTTTGGGAGGCTGAGGCGGGCCGATTACGAGGTCAGGAGATGGAGACCATCCTGGCTAATACGGTGAAACCCCATCTCTACTAAAAATACAAAAAATTAGTCAGGCGTGGTAGCGGGCGCCTGTAGTCCCAGCTACTCGGGTGTCCGAGGCAGGAGAATGGCGTGAACCTGGGAGGTGGAGCTTGCAGTGAGCCGAGATCGCGCCACTGCACTCCAGCCTAGGTGACAGAGCGAGACTCCGTGTCAAAAAAAAAAAAAAAAAAAAAGTAACATGTCATTGGAAGGCAATGATAAAGAAATTATTTCTACTCCTTAATTTTCCAATAGCCTTGTTTAATGACTTATCTGCACTGTAGGAACAACACCAACAAAAAAGTAGCTTTCTCATAACTACAAATCCAGTTCTTGTTCTAGGTGAATCCCTGAAGAATAAACTGAATGGAATTATGTTACACGGATGTGATGGAAAATTCTGGGACCTTACTTTTTCCTTATAACCTTGCCCCCAGTTTGTGGACATTTTACCTTTTACAACAATTAAAAAAAAAAAAAAAAAAAAAGTAACAACAGCTCAAATCAGAAATTGGAGTGGAATAGTAGAAAACACAAGGATAGCGTTCAACGGATATCTACAAGTTTAAATGTAATTGAATAATGTTTCTCTATGACCAGAGTCCGTAAAGGAAACGTTCTCCCCTCTGTCAGTTCATAAAGTGGTTATCAACCCCATAGAACTCTCAGCACAGAACTTAGACCAGAAAATGTTAATTCAAAAATATGATTCATGGATCAGGTATTATGTTTTCGAGATTAAGACTTTTGAGACAGTATATTTTGTTACAGTTCTCTAGCACTTTAAGAAGTTAGATTAATTCTTTCGGTATATACCCCAGTAATGGGATTTCTGGGTGAAACGGTATTTCTAGTTCTAGATCCTTGAGGAATTGCCACACTGTCTTCCACAATGGTTGAACTAAATTACAGTCCCACCAACAGTGTAAAAGTGTTCCTATTTCTCCACATCCTTTTCAGCATCTGTTGTTTCCTGACTTTTTAATGATTGCAATTCTAACTGGCATGAGATGGTATCTCATTGTGGTTTTGATTTTCATTTCTCTAATGACCAGTGATGATGAGCTTTTTTTCATATGTTTGTTGGCCACATAAATGTCTTCTTTTGAAAAATGTCTGTTCATATCCTTTGCCTACCTTTTGATGGGGTTGTTTTTTTTCTTGTAAATTTAAGTTCTTTGTAGATTCTGGGTATTAGCCCTTTGTCAGATGAATAGATTGCAAAAACTTTCTCCCATTCTGTAGGTTTCCTGTTCATTCTGATGATAGTGTCTTTTGCTGTGCAGAAGCTCTTTAGTTTAATTAGATCCCATTTATCCATTTTGGCTCTTGTTGCCATTGCTTTTGGTGTTTTAGTCATGAAGTCTTTGCCCTTGCCTATGTCCTGAATGGTATTGCCTAGGTTTTCTTCTAGGGTTTTTACAGTTTTAGGTCTTACATTTAAATCTTTAATCCATCTTGAGTTAATTTTTGTATAAGGTGTAAGGAAAGGGTCCAGTTTCAGTTTTCTGCATATGGCTAGCCAGTTTTCCCAACACCATTTATTAAATAGGGAATCCTTTCCCCATTGCTTGTTTTGTCAGGTTTGTCAAAGATCAGATGGCTGTAGATGTGTGGTGATATTTCTGAGGCCTCTGTTCTGTTCCACTGGTCTAGATATCTGTTTTGGTACCAGTCTACTTATGTTTTGGTACCAGCACACGTATGTTTATTGTGGCACTATTCACAATAGCAAAGACTTGGAACCAACCCAAATACCCATCAATGATAGACTGGATAAAGAAAAAGTGGCACATATACACCATGGAATACTATGCAGCCATAAAAAAGAATGAGTTCATGTCCTTTGCAGGAATGTGGATGAACCTGGAAACCATCATTCTCAGCAAACTAACCCAGGAACAGAAAACCAAACACCGCATGTTCTTACTCATAAGTGGGAGCTGAACAATGAGAACATATGAGCACAGGGAGGGGAACATCACACACCGGGGCCTGTCAGTGAATGGGGGGCAAGGGGAGGGATAGCATTAGGAGAAATGCCTAATGTAGATGATGAGTTGATGGGTGCAACAAACCACGATGACGCATGTATACCTATGTAACAAATGTGCATGTTCTGCACATGTATCCCAGAACTTAAGTATAATAAATGAAGCAATCAATTTTAAAAACTCATTTGTTTTTCTGATTAAGTTCACAAAAAAATGGAATGCCAAAAAAAAAAAAAAGAAATTAGATTAATTCCATGTCGACTAATATCTTTAGTCATGGAACACACACACACACACACACACACACACACACACACACACACAGGGTTAGTTTTAATGCAACAAACGGGCTGCAGACTAAAAGAGAAAAATATACAGTTGGGTATTTCTGTTTTTCATAATGAAGTGCTCTCTAGAATAGAGCTTTTATCAATAGCAAAATTTCTCAGTTCACAATTATACTGACAAGCCTCTAGCATATACAACTTTACTGCATAATTTTTTCAATCAGGTGAATTAAAATTTTGACATTCTTTTTCTTCAGCTATAGGTTTTTAAAATAGGATTCTAAAAATAATTTTTTAAAAATCTCTACAACTATACTGTATTGAAGATAGGAAAATATGTTCTCAGTATCTTGTCAACTCCTTATAAGATCACACTAGCCAAAACATATTCAAAAAGTTGATTATTTCACAAATGTATTACTGTACTTTGGCACACAAAATAGATAACTCTGTCTTTGTCAATACATTTTCCCAACAGAGGATTACCACCTTAACTGTCACGGTAACTCCTATTGCATGCTTTCTGTGGTTTGTGGTTTTGTATTTGGTATTGATGCATGCCAGTCAAAATGGTACTAATGTAGCTATTGTATTTATCTGATACTTAATTTTATGTTTTCTTGTATTAATAATCTTTTACATTTGCTCCAGTTGAATCACTTTGTCTGCTTAGTGAAAAGGTCAAGAAAAAAAGTGATTGCTAATTTTCTTAAAAGTCTCTGACCTTATCTAAACAATATAGCTTTATTCTGTAGAGTCTGGGAAATCAAAGTCTTTGGGGTGGAGGGGCAAGGAGCGTATGTAGAAACAAAGCTAATATTCATAGGCTAATTCATCCCAATAGGATAAGTGTGGAGCATGGCAGCAATTTTACATTGCCTTACCGAATCTACCCAAAAGACCTTCCATCTTATCTTTACCTCAAATGTGTTCATATGTTAGTATATAAATAGGTGGGTTTTTCTAATTATGTAACTAGTAAAAATTTTTCCTCATTGCAAATTTATATTTGGGGATATCTGATTATGATAGAAATAAGGGAAATGTATAGTGTGCCTATTTAAGGCATGAATTTTGATACATATAATTACTACTTTTAAAAACTGTGCTTTTTCTTGATTTAGGGTCCTCCTGGGCCTCCTGGACCTCAAGGACTACAAGGGCCAAAGGTTATTCTTTATTTACTTGTTTCCATTTATCACATACAGTGCAGACAATCCCACATTAAGTATATGCATCTTTGAAAATCAGTCTTACAAAATGCTGAAGAAACTGAGATCGGCAATATTGTTTTAGAGAGTGAAGAAAGGAAATTGAGGTCTGGACTAAAGGAAGATAGAAATTAGAAAAGAATTAGGGAAAATAGGAAAAGAAGAGAGAGAAATTTAATTTAGGGGAAGACACTGAGAAAAAGAATATTAAACAAGGGAAAACAGTTCCACAGAAATTATAAATGTAAGAAACACTAAATGTGGTGTATGAAAAAAAGAAAATATTTAATTAAAGGAGGGTTGGAGAAAATTTAATTTGACACCAAGAAAGATCCTTGCTTCTAATGCTTTTCTAATAAAAAGAGTAAGGGAAGTTTTAGTATGGTGCATTCACAAATCAAAACTTTAGGGATCATTTTTCATAATGCAGTCTTTATTATTTACTTTCAGACATTTTGCCATTTAAATCTTATCTAATGAAACATACCAACTAAAAATAGTAGAAGGCTAGAATTGCTTGCTTATATCTAAACTTTGTTGATGGCTGTATCCCTCCAAACTGAAGCTTAGTCATTCAACCATGTTTGATCAATTAACACATGGCCAGTGATTCTGGCTTTTCAGAACTGAGCTACATGTGTTGAAATATGACTTTCGTCATTGGATTCTTGTAGGAGATTCAAGTTATTTCAAAATTCATCTTTTGTTTACGCTTCTTAGGGCAGTTTATTTGCTAAGTCTATCATAACACACACGCACACATATCAGCTTTCCTACTCTCTCAAGATACTTACAAACAGAAATCTAGTATATAGAAAATTTATTTTTCTATTATATAAAGGAATATAAATTACAATATTACTGAGCTCCTTGCTCCTAAATATTAGGATCAATATTTAGAACATAGATCCTAATTTCAAATAGATTTCATGTGTAACATTAATATAAGGTGTGGGATTTTTAACTTTCTATTTCTCCAGCACATTCTTGTCCCTAAGAGACATAACACAAAAAATTATACATAATCTTTATTCTTGGTGAGCAACACTGCCTGGACCCCCATTCAGTAATATCTTGGTGAACTGGACTAGATATCCTAGAAGGAAATCTGCAATTTGTTTTTTCCTTTGTGTAGAACCAACCAAGGGTCTAAGTTCATTATTTCACCTCCTCACTTGACTAAGACTCCAGAACCAAAATTGTCCCCAAAGCTAAATACATATCTCATTTCCCACAAACCTCAAAAGTTTCTAGGACTTTTCTCAACAGTCCAAAGGCCTAGAGAAGCCCCAAAGGCACACATTCTTTGACCCAAAGAGGCAAAAAGGACCTCTTAGGTTAAAAAAAAAAAAAAAAAGCTGTATCACTAAAACCTGTATTCCCCTGGTTTTTACAATCCAATTGCTATTCATGTCTTAATTCAGTTATTCAGTAAGTAATTTTTGAGCCTCCACTCTATGGTAAGGACTAATATCTAGTAAGGATACTAGAAAGAAATTCCAATAAAGGGCTTATGGCCTAGGGAGGGAGATAGGCAAGTAAAGGTACAATTGTTAATAGAGTGAGTACATAGAAGGTCCCTCTAAGTCTTAAGAGCCAAGAGCGGCTTTGAGTTGAAACTGAAAGACAGGAAGAAGTTGCCCAGATGAATATCTAGACAAGCAATATGGAGGAGGGTTGAGTCATTCTCGCTTACCTCCTACCCTTGCCATCCTTCCCAGTATGCTATCATCCCTCCCCCACCCACCCCACAATGGTCTTATAATTGAGATCTTGTGTTAGCTGATATAGTCCTTTATGTGTTTCATGATCTGTCCTTGAGAAGGTTGGGATAATTGGGGTGGAATGTAGCTATGACCAAGCGACAGCAAAATGTAGCCTGAGTCAAGTATAGAACCGCTTCTAATCTTGGAACTCAGACTGAATGGGAACTTACTCAATTAGCATTTCTCCTTCATTTATCACACAAGAATTGTTTGATTCCCTACACATCAAATAACTCTTACAAACCCCATTTGAGAGGTGAAGGATAAATGAATAACTCATGAATTATGTTCTCCTTTTAAACACTTGTGAGTCATATTTTAAAGGGAAAAGCCTAGCAAAGCCATCATTATTGGACCCACAGTGCTGACAAGCATTCAGACTCTGAATGAAACTAGGGCTTAGCCAGGTGCATCCAACCTCAGCAGACTTGTTTGTGGCAAAATAAACTTTGCTGCTACCACAAAGAGCAGGAAATCTGAAATAAGAAAAGGCCCTTCCCCCACTGCTTTTCTTGCTTCGTTTGTTTATAACCACAAGATCATACCTTCCTTAAACACTGGAAAGCTCAAATTTCATGCTGTACCTCATAGCTCTTAAAGTTTTTACCAGGGAAAGGAGCTCTAGCCATTTCAATATTGTCGTTTATAGTATCACCAAACAGGCCTTTCTAGAAAATATAGGCTCAGGTCAGCTCTGTTGGAAATCTGTCTGTGAGGCAGGCCTCTCACACTCAGAAGAGCTGTTTTTACAAAGTTTCCACAGTGTGGGATTCAGGGATATTTGTAATGGGATCCACATAAATGACTCATTGATACAAAATAATGCTTACCTTTCAAGGAATTTATTTAGTCACTTTTCAAAACTGAAAGGTGACTAAACATTCGCTGTTCGATTAACTTTCTGGCATATTGTATAAATTTGCTTTTAATGGAACATCTTCAGTTTGAAAAGGCAAACAAAAATCTCTATATTTTGAGTTTGTCAAAAATCTTTATAAATCATAACATGAATAGTAAATATTAGTTCATTCATGGCACAGTATAAGAAATTGAATTGATTCAAAAGTAATTTTATGTAGATTAAGATATCTGATTTATGATATCCTTCAGTGAGGCTTTTCTGGAAATTGCACACTCACAATCATGAATTTGTAACTAACTGTTTGAACTGTGCCAATTAAAATATTGTTGCAAATTCATGAGGCTTTGCATTTTATTTTTTTAGGTTAACTGTTATGTTTTCCTTTTTACTGAAATTGGAAAGTAAGAGAAATCATACAGAGGTTGTATGAAGAAAAAAGTTAACTAACTGAGGCAGATAGGTTGTTGTTATAGGATATGGTCAGCTATCAAATTATGTCTTATTACCACTCTGTTTTAACCTGCATCTCACATGGAGAAAAAATAAAAACACTAAAAGCATTGGATCTTAGCTACATATAAATACTATACATAATCTTGAAGAAAGATTATTACTTCCCTTAGTTTAGATATGTGCTATAACAGAATATTCTCGGGTTATGATGCATTTGCTGAAAGTCAAATTGTACTGTTAACCAACTAGCATTGTTTTTTTATGTAGTGCAGTATGTTAACAATGAGAATGGAAGTAAGTCATCTATTTTTACCTTAACAGGGAGAGCAAGGATCTCCAGGAATCCCAGGAATGGATGGAGAGCAGGTAATTTTCATGGATATATACTATTATTCAAAGCATCATTCTTGATTACTACTTTTATTGTAGGTTTGAAGCCAAAATGTCATGAGCATTGATATTTGATACCTTCTTTCTTTTAACCCTTTGTTCTAGAGACTTCATTGACTCTAAAAAGCAATTAGTTTGAAATTAGACCTTAGTTTTCTTTGCAGAAATATCTAAGCCATATGATACTTTAGTCTGGTTCTTAATACCTTATATCAACCTACCAGTGACTCCCCTGCAAATTTTTAGTAGACTTGTGAAATCATTACCAAGTTAGTAAAACCAGCCTAATTTTTGTCAGTTAATACAAATATGTCAAGATTCAAATCAGTGACGATAGCTTCCACAAAACTAAATCTTGCCTATATGCCTTATTTAAACAACGTTTTCCTTTCCCAAATAAAGATGACACCTAATCCCTAGATCCTTAGAAAATACAGAAACAGGCCGGGAAGTTGTAGCTTGGCAGAGTATGGTAGTATATCTCTGAGGGTTCCCCCTAAAACAGAAGTCGGCAAGCTTGGTTAATAAAAGTCCAAATAGTAAATGCTTTAGGCTTTACAGGCCACATACACTCTGTGCTGAACTCTCCTTTTTATTTATTTATTTTTGGTTAACACCTCAACTTTTTTTTTTTTAATTCACTCTGTACAAAAACAATCCCTGGGATGGATTTGGCCTGTGAGCCATGGTTTGGCGACCCCTGCCCTAAAAGAATCTGAGCTGGAGAACATGGACAGTATTCAGAATTTGGAATGGAATCAAAAGGGTTCATTTCAAGATCTTTAGTGTTTTCTTAGTTTCCATTATTTACCCGAGAAATGGCTAAAATCAGGAAAATCATAAGAAATCAAAAGGATTCTTAATACAGCTAGTGAACATGTACTCCTTAGAAGAAAGTATTAGATAGGAAAATTAGGTTTAGGAGATGTTATTTTTAATATCAAGTTATATGTTGAAACAATAATAATGCCATATTAAGTGAACATGTGATTAAAAAAAAAACATAGATACCTTAGATGATTTGCTATATCATAGATCACTTAGAATTTTAAAGTCTGTCTATGTTACTTCTCTGACCATTGGTCATTATAAGTAATTAATTTGACATGCATAATGATATACAATGTGACTCCTACAGATATAGCAGCTAGCTTTTTTTTTTTTTCTATAGGCTTTGCAAGGTCTTCTTCTGTCACTAAGTTGCCGTCTGGCTGCTCTCTGTTAGTAGATCCCTAAAAATAATCCAGGTGTTTTTAATCAGTAAGATCCATCTATTCATTCAGGCATCTACTCACCCAGTGGGTAATTCTGAACTAGGTACTATTAAATAGGTACAGTTAACAAGAAAAGTTCCTTTCCATAAATAATTTTTCTCCATGAATAGTTTTTAAATAAAGAAAAAAGATAAACAGGTTTGTGCAGCCTAGAAGCCCCTTACCATAATAACTATGATCATCTCTACTGAAGAATGAGCCATCAGTAGATTGAAGTGAGTTTCCTAGGATGAAAATGCTTAAAAATATAAATTAATGTCAGTACTAATATTATAAAATTCAGGCCAGGCATGGTGGCTCATGCCTGTAATCTCAGCACTTTGGGAGGCCACGGTGGGCAGATCACCTGAGGTCAGGAGTTTGAGACCAGCCTGGCCAACATGGTGAAACCTCGTCTCTACTAAAAGTACAAAAATTAGCTGGGCATAGTGGCGCATGCCTGTAGTCCCAGCTACTTGGAAGGCTGAAGCAGGAGAATGGCTTGAACCTGGGAGCCAGAGGTTGCAGTGAGCCAAGATCACGCCATTGCAGTCCAGCCTGGGTGACAGAGTGAGACTCCGACTCAAAAAAAAAAAAAAAAAATTACAAAATTCAGATTTGTTAACATTCAAAATCCATATTTATTTCCTCACTGTAAAGGAGAATAAAAATAACATTCTGGCTCACCTCATAGAGACATCATGAGAACAAAATAAGAACACTGTGAAGAGGTTGTCATACTTTTAAGCATTGATTGAGCATTAGTGTGCGGTAAATGATCCAGTGATTTACCAGTCTGTAGACTGGACCATTGCAAACTGATGGTGACTGGAACTTCTGCCTGCAGTTAGGAGGGAGGGGAGTATAGTGGATAGAGATGAGAGAAATTTTTCTGGACATTTGTTATTATATAAAACTAGGTCCCGGTTCAGAATACATCCTGTATTGTTGAGAATGAAATCTATTACGTTGTTTTCAGGTGTGGTGAGATAGAATTAGCTGCCAGGTAAAAATACAAAATCAGGAGAAATTATGTGAAAACCTAAGTTCATGTTTTTCATACTTAAATGGTCTAATAGAACTTAATCTATTTCATTATAGGGAGAAATAGTACTGATTGCATGTAGAAGGGTGCTGTAAGAAATAACTCGACCTAAAAACAAAAATCAGAATCATCTCAACATGGAACCCACCTACTAATGAAATTGATCCGGAATTCTATTTTCCCTAGGATGTAATTATCAGGGGTCAGTATGCTGCTTCCATGCCAACCCTATCTATCATTTTTAGGGACTCAAAGGCTCAAAGGGAGACATGGGGGACCCAGGTATGACAGGCGAAAAAGGAGGAATTGGACTTCCTGGATTACCGGTATGTTTATAGTTTTCGTTTGTTTATACTTTTTATGTTATGTTCTTATTAAGGTAAATTAAACAATCAGAAAAGAGTTATATCATTAGCTGCAATCTCATCTAGTGGTTCATCTAATATTTTTATTTTGAAATATTTGAGGGGTATTATTGGTTAATTACTCTAGGGAACTCAAATTGTAAAGCTTGTAACCAAATGAATTATAAAGTAAGCCTTCATGTTTTCCTGAATTGTTTTCCCTAGAAGATAAGAAAATAAACATAGTTGGCCACTTTAATTTAGTATGCATAAGATGGTATTAACTGGTTATTATGAAATAAACCATAATAAAGAAATGAGCCAAAAAATACAGGACAATTAAAAAGCAAATTTCTCTGGAAAGTGTCCTCTGTGTGTATGATACTATGGGATGGTATTTTGTGGTTTTCCCCATAATTCTAACCCAGAATTTGGAGGAGAAAATGTAAAAATTGTTTTAAAAAATGCAGTAAACTACACTGCCTTAGACTTTTTTATAAAACAAGGAAGTATATAAATGTCAATAAAAACTAAGTTAAAAGACTTACCTTTGCTGTTTAAATTGCACACCACCATAAAAGATATAACATTTATAACTCAATATATTTAACATCGTAGGACTTTAACCAATCAAGCTCAAGCCAGTTTGTAATTACTTTATATTTTATTTTACATATCACCCATAATCCTAGAGATTTTAGTAAAGTTGCTATTTTAAGCTAGAATGCAAGGAGATAAATCCTTCTTTTATGTAGCAAGTGCATAATATTATAAAATGTCAAGAGAACAATGGGATTGGGGAGAAAATTCAGTTGTCTCTTACACTGGAAATAACTTTATCTGCTTAACCCTGCTACTGGTTGTTTGTAGGGAGCCAATGGAATGAAAGGAGAAAAAGGAGATTCTGGAATGCCAGGTCCACAGGGTCCTTCTGTAAGTCCATGGTGGCTGAACTTCCATGTTCCTGAGCCTCCTCACACGCTGACCTGTTACTTACCTATACCACCTCTGCCAGATGACTGAATAACAGTTGACAGACCTCAAACTTCTTGGTTTGTCAAACTGTAGAAGAAACATCCATCAGCCTTGCACAGTGAGAGACAAAGTATATCAGAGGTCTGAGGTAGAAGCAGGTTTTCAGAGGACTGTCTAATCCTGAGGAAAAAAAATCAATGGTTTTCTCATAACAATGGATAGATCTTTGTGAATATAGAACATACTTGTTTCTCCAGAGTCCTGCTTATGCTTAGTGAAATATTTGAGTTTGATAGTAGTGACATTATAGCGTTTCTTGGTAATCAGTTGCTTCCTTTTCTTTTAACATACTTTTGATTTATTCTGGCTTTTGTAGAACTTTTTTTTTTTGAGTATTTTTTTAATTCTCACAAGGGAATTTCTAAATCTAGAGAATCAAACACATCACTTATTCCAGTATCTTTCTTCCTCTGCAACTACTAATGGCCTTAGCAGAACCCCAGCACAAGATTCAAGTTGAACTGCCTTATCTAAATGAAGTAACCAAAAACATTTTTATTTTTTGGACATACAGAT
Organism: Papio anubis; assembly: GCF_008728515.1. Classification (NCBI taxonomy): domain Eukaryota; kingdom Metazoa; phylum Chordata; class Mammalia; order Primates; family Cercopithecidae; genus Papio; species Papio anubis. Next base: position 80,246,490 of record NC_044978.1, read on the forward strand.
CATAGGCCCACCAGGCCCACCAGGTCCCCATGGCCCACCTGGCCCCATGGTAAGTTTCCCTTCTTTCTAAAATGTAATTGCTTATTTATGAGCATGCTACTAGAGAGAACATGAAGACATCCCTCTAAACAGTCAGCTTGTATTTTGTACTACTCTCTGTGGAATGGATGGAAAATACCAGGTGCTTTGAGATATATTAACTTTACAGTGTTGTCATTCATTCTCCCAAACACATATGTTGGGAAGAGATAAGAGTAGTTTCGTGATAGAGGTGAGGAAAGACAGACAGATATAGCAAGCTCTACTACAGCCTTACAGCGTGAACACTGGCAAATCATTTTATCCAGCCACTGCTCTAATACCAGCAGAATAAGATTTAGAATCAGCTGGACACAATGGCTCATGCCTGTAATCCCAACACTTTGGGAGGCCGAGGTGGGCGGATCATTTGAAGTCAGGAGTTACCAGCCTCGGCAACATGGCAAAACCCCATCTCTACAAAAAATACAAAAATTAACTGGCCATGGTGGCACATGCCTGTAGTCCCAGCTACTCAGGAGGCTGAGTTGGGAGGATTGCCTGAGCCCAGGGAGGCCGAGGTTGCAGTGAGTTGTGATCGTGCCCTTGCACTTCAGCCTGGGAGACAGTGAGACCCTATCTCAAAAATAATAATCATAGTAATAGTAGTAGTAGTAATAGCCATTAAAGAATGATTCTGACAAAGTTTGAGGTTTGAACTCTTTAATGAAATGTTCAGTAGGAACATTTACATATAAGGTATCAAAACATCATATCGCATCCATAAATATAGTTATGTGTCAATTTTAAAAAAGGATATTTGTAAAACAGCATGATAAAAATTGAAGCTTACTTCCTCAGATAACATATATTGGTAGATCTTTTCCTTCTTACTTTTATGATACTTTGATTGATTCATTGAGCCAGGGCCAGTGTTAACTGCAGGTGTCTTGCAGTGGCCAATGGTGACAGTGACCCTGCCCTGAAGGAACTGATGTCCAGTGAGGAAGGCAGCCATTAAGCAAGTATAATTCTTTAAATGTCAAACCAATGACAGTTGTGTTAAGGTTAGAATGTCAAAGGCAGAGTGCTTCAAATGCTTTTGACTGGAGCAGAATAAGAGCAAGTCAAGCAGGCTAGAAGGTCACATGTGTCTCTCAGGTGTAAATTAATCAAAAGACTTCAGTATTACAGAATAAGTAAATTATGGTCACTCTTTCCTCCCATTGCTCAAGAAAGAGCATTATTGGAATGATCCAAGCCACAGAGCATAGCCAGTCATCCCTTTCTGACTAGCTCCATTTTTATTTTACACCATAAACAATTATTATTGACTTCTTCTCCTTCTCCTTCTCCTTCTCCTTCTCCTTCTTCTTCTTCTTCTTCCTTCTCCTTCCTCCCTCCCTCCCTTTCTCGCTCTTTCTTTCTTTCTTTCTCCTTTTTTTTTTTTTTTTTTTGAGACGAGGTCTCACTCTGTGGCCCAGGCTGGAGTACAGTGGCACGATCATGGCTCACTGCAACCTCTATCTCCTGGGCTCAGGTGATCGTCCCACATCAGCCTCCTGAGTAGCTGGGACTACGGCACATGTCACCAACCACACCCAGTTAATTTTTGTATTTTTTGAATAGATGAAGTTTCACCACATTGCCCAAGGTGCTCTTGAACTGCTGGACTCAAGTGATGCACCCGCCTTGCCCTCCCAAAGTGCTAGGATTACAGGTGTGAGCCACCTCACCCAGTGTGACCTTATTTTCTTAAAACTAGATGGTTCATTAAGAATTAAGCAAATGGCATACTTTTGGCTTTTTTTTTTTTAATACCTCCTCTACTATAAGATAGAAAGTTAAATTAGAAAATGCTACAGCCTATTCATATCATAAAATTAATTAGTTTAGAGGAATTTTAAGCCATTATTAAAATGAGATAAGAATACCTGATAAAGTAACAGCCATTTCCTGAAAATGCTTACCTGACACTTATCGAAAAGGAAAATATTATTCTAATGTGGGCATATGTAACAAATATATAGGCATTGCTTAATGTAAATTTTTCCTGAAGTTTTATAATTTTACCGATGGATATTTAAATACTCCTTTCTCCAAATAGTTTGTTTAAATCTCTTGAAATGTTTACAGCAATCCACAGTAACCTTAGTTAATTTAAGCTGACTAGTCTGTATATTTAGATTTTCTACAAAATACGTGTTTTATAATCCTGAGTCATGCATGCATTATGACTTTCTTCCACCGATAAACAATTATTACAAGAACTTTGAAGAATTTGTTTTTGTAAAAATAAATGCAATCTAAATAATAATGCTTAGCTTTCCTACATAACAATTTTTTCTTTAATCTTAAATAAATGATGCTCCAGAATCCCAAACTTGGGTGTCATCTCCTCACTTCCTGTCTTCTTTAGATTATTCAACACCTTGGGTCTGGAAGAGTTAATGGAAAACCTCTCCTCTTCCCTGTCACTTAAAATCTGGGGCTTCTCTTTGGCAAATTTCTCTTCAAAGTCATATTTTTATTTCATTTGAACTCATGAAGCATCTCGCTTATTCTACTCAGACTTTTTAATGGTAATTTGAAAAAATTACCATTTTTTCAAAAAAAGAAAGAAGAGAAAGAAAGAAAGAAAGAAAAAGAAAGAAAGAAAGAAAGAGAAAGAAAGAAAGAAAAAGAGAGAAAGGGAGGGAGGGAGGAAGGAGAAGGAAGAAGAAAAAGGAGAAGGAGAAGAAGTCAATAATAATTGTTTATGGTATAAAATAGAAATGGAGCTAGTCAGAAAGGGATGACTGGCTATGCTCTGTGGCTTAGATCATTCCAATAATGCTCTTTCTTGAGCAATGGGAGGAAAGAGTGACCATAATTTACTTCTTCAGAATACCGTTTTTTCCTACTTCTTTCTTCCACGTAACCCTGGCGGATTTCTCCCTCCTCAAAGGTATTAGCAGACAGAATTGCTATTAATGAATTTCCTATTACAGAGCAATCCAAGAACTGGCAGGAACTTTTGGTAGGTAATAAATAATATCCACTAGCCTGCCTCTAGCTATAGCTCAAACAAGAAGATTCTTGTCTTACATCTCTTTTGTTATGTGATATAATATTCACTCCTGCTGGGAAACAGAGAATCAATTCTTAATTAAAAGCTCTGTTTTCCATTTTCAGGGACCTCATGGACTTCCTGGACCAAAGGTAATCCAACAAATCCCTTGATTATTTGATTTCTGCTTCCTTGATAATCATGGAGAAGCATGACAGAAGCATGTCTGTCCTGTCTTATTTGTCAAGTAATGTTGATAATCTTTGAGCCTTTAAGCATCCAGATGTTTAAATCTCATAACACAAAATGACTTATAACAAATTTAAGTGATCACCTGGAGATAAATTATTCCTCATTTTGCCTTTTTCCTGGTTACTATGTAAGCTTCTCAAATTATGAATCATAATGTACTCAAGTCAACCATTTAGAAGTGAATCTGATGAGATTCTCAGACTAGTCTAGATGCTTTTTTTAATGGTGTCTCTAGCTGTATATTTGGATGTTAGTAATTGATATTTCTTGCTTGCCATGTAGTCATACCACATCTAAATGCTTTGCCTCTCCAGCATCTTAATTTTGTATTTGCCCAGAGGTCATTGGTCTAGAAGTGGGTGGGGTATTTCAGGTGTGCTATACTGGGAAGAAGATCACAGCACTTACATGCATTCTATACTTTTGGGTTAAAAAGAGAACATGGGAGAAAAGCTCCTCTTTGTCAGAATTAGTGTAGCTTGCATGATGAAGATGGTCTCCACCTGTCCTTTGCCTTAATCTAGGCCGAGAGGACGTCCCAGTAGATTAAAATAAGCCCTGAAAGACAAGCTCCCCCTTTCAGGGAACATATGTGATAAAGACTTATGTTCTAATCTCAATCTTGCCAGGCTGTATCACTTTGAGCAGATTATGGACCCTCTCTGATCCTTTATTTACTCAACTGGGTAACTCACCTTACAGTGCTGTGATAACTTAATGAGGTATGATTATAAAACACTTAGCAAAATATCTGGTGCAGCTGTTGATAAATATCAAAAGACAGCTGTTATTGTTGCTATGTGATACTTGGTTCTGAACAGAAAAATTCTATAACTCATCCTCAAGCCTGCTTGAAAGAAGGTTCATGAACTCCTGAGAGTGCCTCAGTAGTGAGCTGGTGCAACTAACAGGTAGGGACTGGGAAGACACATAAAGGCAATGTTGGCACTAGGCGTCACAAAGCCCAGAGGCAGGCCACTGTCTCCTCGGGGGAGGCTGGCTCTCTTTAGCCCACGCAGCTCTAGGGATGGTGGCAGGTATTGGTCTGACTCAGAAAATCTGGGTTTCCTTTTCCCAGTCAGGCAGGTGACACCCAGGAATGGGAGAAGTTCACGCCTCTTTATTCTTCTTAGACTACCTTACCTTCCAATAAGGCCAGTGAGTTAACAGTATCTCAGAAGCACCAATTAGACTTTGGGGTGAGAGTACTATCTGGGGGAGTCAGAAAACAGGAGCACCATCTATCAGCTTTGTGATCTTAGTAGTTGTTTAATCTCTCTCAGCTTTTTTCCCCATCTGGACAAAATCAGTGCTTCCTACTCTTGGATTTTTGTTTGTTTGTTTGTTTGTTTGTTTGTTTTGAGATGGCATTTCGCTCTTGTTTCCCAGGCTGGAGAGCAATGGTGCAGTCTCGGCTCACTGCAACCTCTGCCTCCTGGGTTCAGGTGATTCTCCTACCTCAGCCTCCCAAGTAGCTGGGATTACAGGCACCCACCACCATGCCTGACTAATTTTTGTATTTTTCGTAGAGACGAGGTTTCATCATGTTGGCCACGCTGGTCTTGAACTCCTGACCCCAGGTGATCCGCCTGCCTTGGCCTCTTACAGTGCTGGGATTATAAGCTTGAGCCACCGCGCCCAGCCCTACTCTTGGATTTTAAGATGCCAACAAAAACCAGCCTGGTCATAATGACTAAGGATAATGTCACCAAGATATTTAATTTCATAAGTGATTCAGATATGCCATCACAGTTGGATTAGGAGATGCCCAAGAAGCTTTTGATTTCTAGAATGCAACAATTTATTTTGTCCATACAACTTCAATTCTTACTTAAATCATAAGTTTCAGATATTATAAAGTTGAAAAGACCTCATCGATATCTATGCAAGTTCCCTGATTTCATAGATGATAAACTACAGGCCCAAACAGTTTAGGTTATTTGCCCCAAATTACACAGCTAGTTCATGACACATCTGGGACTAGAACTTAGGCCCAGACTTGATATTTGGTCTTTCTGTCACTGGATTTAACCCCAAGTACCTCAAGACCACTTGCTGAAAGTACACACACATGCAAAGCCACAGATCTCAAATTAGTCACTGACTATTGAGCCTTGGCCTTAATAGCGTGTCCTCAATCAGTAGAATTCCCAGGATACTATCTTACCAACAACCGGCACATTTGGACTTGCTAGAGTGGCTGCACAGCAGACATCCTATCTTCAAAATCCTGGAGTTTTTTTATGCCATGCCAATGTGTTTATCACTTTGCGACCCCCTTTGAAAGTTCAAATACATAACATGATTCCATGCATGAATCTAGCTCAGTGTTTCCCAGAATTTCCTGATAAGAATCACCTGGGAGGCTTATTAAAGATACCCATTTCTGTGCTACCATGGACTGGGTGGGGCCCTGAACTCTTTATGTTTAACAAGCGCTACACTGACTTACATCATTAGGCAAGTTGAGTAAATATTACCCAGGTTAAAAACCCCTTCTGCCATGTCAGTAAAGCCTCTTCCCTTTCCCGTCCCAACCCAGCAAGACTCTATAGGGCATTTGTGTCTGAAATCATCTCTCATTCACAAGTCCTTCAAGATTTTCTTGGCAAATTAATGTCTACACATAAAAGTCAAAAATTATACAGGTCAGAACTTGATATCTAACATGTTGTTACTGATGGAAAATAGGTGTACTGTATTTCTTGGTTTTTAAAAATAGAGTCAATAATTTACCATTTACCGTGGCTTTTATAATGTCACCCTGAGTTAAATTCATACTTTCTTTATTCTAACATTGGGCAGATGGATAGTTAGTAAAACTACATTTAAGTTCTTTGATCTTCATATTTTCTCCTGGGATTGGTGATTTGTTGATTAGTCCATGTAGGGATCTGACTTGGCAAGGGCAGTGAATGAGGACTTGCTAAATGGCATTACTTCAAACATCAGCTGCTACATTTTTAGTTCATTCCGTTGGACAACATGCTTAAAGGCTTAAAATATCTGTCTATAACCCTGTCCTGCATATTCCAGTTTTCCATTCCAGCAGAGTGGGTTTTTTTTTTTTTCCACTGAATCTTCTTCAGCATCCTCCACTCGATTGTCTTTGAATTATTTGATCATAAAAATGTGGTATAACATGAATTTCCTTGAGATAGAACTGAAAAATTTAGGAAATCAACCATACATATTTTTATTGTAAGGAGCACACTTTCCTGGGAATTTTGATTTCTAGAATATTAATTGTTGATGTCAGTTTAGTAACTAATTTTAACTTTAAAAATTAATATTTGGTGCAAGACAAATCTAGCCTGACTCTGCTGTTTCCTAAAACTGGAATCTGCAACTATTTCAGAGACTGGCTCTCTTCTCTCACAGTTTAAACACCCATAATAGCAACCAAAATTGGCATTTGCTTTTGCATTTAGGGTGAACCAGGGTTAAATGGTGTTAAAGGATTGAAGGGTGAACCAGGTCAAAAGGGTGACAGAGGACCCCTTGGTCTTCCAGTAAGTAAAGAAAACTTTCCATTTTAGTGCAAATCTCAGATTTTTCTTTCTACCCTACGTGATAACTCTAGTTTACTCAGCAGCTCGTACTGTTGAGGTTTCTGTAATTAGGAAACACATTATGTTCGAGGAGAGCTCAGCTCAGTTTTGTGTCTCTGATGCCTGCTTTTCTGTAAGAGGAAGACCCGCAACAAACAATGCTATAAATGTCCTGTCATTCTTCAATTACATACATGCCAACCTTCCTCTTTTAGGGCTGACAATTCTTCTCCCATTATCCCCTTCTTTTAAAAGTGTTGTGCTCATTATCTCATAGTTTCTCCCAAACACTTTTTATAGTCTAGGGCAGTTTAAAATTCCTCCTCAATTGTTTTTTCTCCTTGGATACCAAAAACTGTAGCCCTCAGTTGGTGGCAGGTATGGAATTGGCCATTGTTGATGGCGTGAGGTCAATGCTGTGGCTCCTTACATTAATCAATCATATTATGTTCTATGTGTTTTATGTTGTTCGTTTTGAAAATTCCCTATTATGAGGTTCTTGTGGCAATAGTGAGTAGTATAAAGAAGTATTTTGCAGTTGTTTAGAGACTTTTATTTTTCATGAAGAAGGAATCTCCCCCTGGCTCTTCGTTTTCTTTATGTCAGCCTTCTTTCCACAACAACTAAATGGAGATTTTTTAAAAATTGTTATTATAAGGCTTTAATTTCAAGCCTTTAATATGCTTCCTATTAGGTGAATACAGATACAAATCAACAAAGAACAATATAGATTACATGAGTAAAATATGACATAAAATCAGTAGCAGAATATAGTTTATATACAATTTGAAATGTGGGAGGAAAAACAAGCTGATGACCACTTATTTCATTTTTGCCATGGGTATTATACTTTATGCCAGTTGATAGCAAGTGCCTTACATACATCCCACATATAGTAGATGGTCAGTAGGTATTTATTTATTGAATGACTGATATAAACCTTGTATTAAAATATAGGTTTATTTAATTTATTTATTTTTGAGACAGAGGCTCTCTCTGTCACCGGCTCACCACAACCTCCATCTCCCGGGTTCAAGCAATTCTTGTGCCTCAGCCTCCTGAGTAGCTGGGACTACAAGTGCGCACCACCATGTCCAGCTAAGTTTTCTATTTTTAGTAGAGATGGGGTTTCACCACGTTGGACACGCTGGTCTCAAACTCCTGACCTCAGGTGATCCACCCGCCTCAGCCTCACAAAGTGCTGGTATTACAGGTATGAGCCACCAGCCCAGCCTAGAATATAGGTTTAATCACACCAATTAGATCAATGGACTACAGGCGTAAAACCTCTATAATTTATGTGAGTCATTAATTCAGCATTCTAGGTAGATAAATAATAGTATCAGTGTAAAATTATTACAATTTCGCCATTTGTTTTCTTTTTTTCTTTTTTTGAGACAGCGTCTCACTCTCACCAGGCTAGAGTCTAATGGTACAATCATAGCTCACTGCAGCTTCAAAGTCCTGGGCTCAAGTGATTTATTTTTTTTAATATTTTATAGAGATTGGGTCTTGCCATGTTTCCCACGCTGATCTCTAACTCATGGCCTCAAACAATCTTCCCGCCTCGGCCTCTAAAAGCTCTGGGATTATAGATGTGAGCCACTATGCCTGGCCTACATTTATTTTCAAATGTTATAATAATGGTAACTGAAGAAAGTATCAAAAGGCAAAAGAAAGTTTGGATTTTCTATTTTATTTAAACTTTCAATCTGATTTATTTAAAGTCTACCCTAATTTAAAATTTAGGGCTATTCATAATTTTTATGCAACATTTAGCTAACAGCTGGACCTATGCTAACCTTAAACAAACAAACGAAGAACAATATACATTTTTATTGTAATTATTGCTAACAAAAGACATATGTAAGGCTGGGCGCAGTGGATCATGCTGTAATCCCAGCACTTTGGGTGGTCGAGGCGGGTGGATCACCAGGTCAGGAGATCAAGACCATCCTGGCTAACAAACCCTGTCTCGACTAAAAATACAAAAAACTAGCCGGGTGTGGTGGCGGGCGCCTGTAGTCCCAGCTACTTGGGAGGCTGAGGCAGGAGAATGGCATAAACCTGGGAGGTGGAGGTTGCAGTGAGCTGAGATCACACCACTGCACTCCAGCCTAGGCAACAGTGCGAGACTCCATCTCAAAAAAAAAAAAAAAAAAAAAAAAAGACGTACGTAGGCCAGGCATGGTGGCTCACACCTGTAATCCCAGCACTTTGGGAGATCGGTGATCTCCCAAAGTGCTGGTGATCAGTGGAGATCAGTAGTTTGAGACCAGCCAGTGATCTCCCAAAGTGCAGGTGATCAGTGGACATCAGGGGTTTGAGACCAGCCTGGCCAACACGATGAAACCCTGTCTCTACTAAAAACACAAAAATTAGCTGGGTGTGAAGGCGCATGCCTGTAATCCCAGCTACTTGGGAGGCTGAGGCAGGAGAATCGCTTGAACCTGGGAGATGGAGGTTGCAGTGAGCCAAGATTGTGCCATTGCACTTCAGCCTGGGCAACAAGGGTGAAACTCCATCTCAAAAAAAAAAAAAAGTATGTATTTTGCAGTTATAGTATGGCTCATAATAGGATTATACAGAAGAAATTTTAAAATAAAAACTCAAAATACCCAACATGTATATAGAATAACATCATTGGTAGAGTTTTCATCTGGAATCGATTTTTTTTTCCATTTTGTATTATTAACTGCATCTGAAGCATAAAATTGGGAAATAGTTCTGCAATCTTGACAAGAGAATTTTTAGGGCCAGTGCATTTTCTTTCTTAAATACTCCTTGATCTAACCAATATTTTTAAAGGACTATAAATAAATACTTGGGCTTTGAGACACAAAAGCTGTATCAAAGAAATAATTGTGCTTATTCTTGAAACAAACATTGAAAATGCCATTTTTAAATCATACACTATTTATGTGTAGCCTAGAGTTCAAAGTGAAGAAAAGCGTGCATTGTCTGAGAACATTAAATTTTTAAAGTTATTTCCCCAGTCAGGCTTTGATGCAAAGATTATTTGAAGGAATCGAGAAACAATTTAGTTTGGAAGTTATTTTTTGCTTGGTCACACCAACTGTTTTCTGGCTTTTTCCTTTTCCTAGAAGTCCCTCTAGTGGAAGGTAGTGTGAACAGTAGGAACAAATGAGAAAACAATGAGTAATTATTGTTGATGTAAAATCCACCAAGAGTCATCCTAACATGTGAAAACCCTGCATTTGTTATTCATAAACACTATTTTAACAAGTATAACCAGAGCTCTTTTTTTCTCTCTGAAATGCTAAATTTGATTGATTATTATAATGAGCCCTTTTTTTTAGCCCATTCTTTTCTCTTCAGAACCTAAAGAAATATATGGTGAACAGCACAGTCTTTAGAAAATGAATTTCATAGGGAAATTAGATAGAAGCCTGCGACTGTTATGAGTAACTACTTTGTAGCCCAGTTTATACACTTCATTAGCTTGATTTCTAAATAAGAATTTGTCAAATAGAAATGTCATTAAAATCTGTGGGGTGTTTGTCATGTGGTTTTTTTTTTTTTTTAACTAACAATTTGTAGCAATGTGATATTCATCCCAGAACCCTGTAACTGCGTATTATGTTGTTTGAAGTGTTACATTTGTTCATCGGTACCTCATACTAATCTCTGTTCTTGTCATTCGTGTTACACCCACCAACCCTGCTACCAACCAAATCACACAGGGAGCATCTGGCTTAGACGGAAAGCCAGGATCCCGGGTGAGTCAGTCCCTTGTCTTGTTCTGACATGTTTTGTGGCTGTGAATCGTGCGCTTCAGGACAGACCCCTTTGCTCCATGTCCTCTCATCAAATGATGAGGGTGTACTTAGAGCTGTCGTAAAAGGGGAAGGTGGACAAAGATGGCCGCAAAGAGGGGAAAGGTGGACAGAGGACGGTTGCAACTCTGTCTGGAGAACAGCTAAACTGCCAGAACGTCTTTCTGAAGCTTGTGTTCAAGTCTGGATAATTTGCTAGGTGGGAAGAATGACCAGACTAATGGGCTTCATTATCTTAGAATCCCAGACGAATTTTTCCAGAACCAGTAGACAGACATCCCCTACAATTCCATGAGAGCGGCCCTCTGAAGAGATTAAAATAATGTGAAATTATTGTAACTTGCTTTTCCTTTTAGACTTATGCCCATCAAATGTAACTTCTTCCTTGGCACTAACTTTCAATTTCTGTTCATAGAAATGACTTGTCTGTCTTCTGTCATTTTGTCTTTTTTCCTTTGGTTCTTAACAGCTCCAGCTCTTAAATTTCAGCCACAAATACTCAGTATTTAGAAGTCTTCTGAACGTGAACTTTGAAATCAGGCAGTAAGAAAAATATCAGTTAAGCTGATGAGAATTCGGCAACATTAGAATGAATTTTAAACTCTGAATTCTTTCTTATCACAAGGCTCTAACAGAATAAACCAGAATAGTAGAACAGAAATGGGAATACTAAAGAAAAATCATGCTGAAATAGTTCCTACATTTGCAAATATTATAATCCATTTTGTGTGAATCTAAACATAGTCATCCTGGAAATGAGCAAGTATACTCGAAGTCCTGGCTACAGTTTTAAGAATCTAAAAGAAATTCCCATCTTTTCAATTCTAAAAACTTATTTCAGGCAGTCATGATTTTCACTGGACCTCAGCGTTCTTACATTCATTCAAATATCACCTCTTCTCCCGCAGAAATCCTAATCCTGAACTAACCAGGGGTACAAAAGGGAATTCTATATTTAAGTTCATCTTGGCTGCCTGGTTTGTGAGTTGTAAGCCTAGTGACCAGCCACTGCCGCAGAATCTATAAGAATGATTCCTTTCCTGTAAGCGCCTGCTGCCCCCAAGAGAGCTGCAGAAAGTTTGGATTGAACAGTTACACACTGTTTTCATTTGCTTCATAATTTTCTTCTACTTGTGTAACTGTTCAAGCCTCTTAAACAGCTGAAAACAAGAGTTCAGAGCTTGCCCGGCTAAGGGTGGCAGTGAGTGTAGAGAAGGGCTTGAGGAAGAGGTGACAGGAAGGAAAAACAATCACATTTTTCTTCTTAGGATTATGGGGCAAAGTGAAGATGCTCTATTTATTTATTTATTTATTATTTTTTGACACCGAGTCTCGCCCTGTTGCCCAGGCTGGAGTGCAGTGGCACGATCTTGGCTCACTACAATCTCAGCCTCCTGAGTAGGGGAATACAGGTGCCCACCACCATGCCCAGTTAATTTTTGTGTTTTTAATAGAGACGAGGTTTCACCATGTTGGCCAGGCTGGCTGGCCTCAAACTCCTGACCTCAGATGATCCACCCACCTCAGCCTCCCAAAGTGCTGGGATTACAGGCTTGAGCTACTGCACCCGGCCAATGATGCTTTATTTAGTCAGAGGAAAAAGATATAATTAAATATGATATGCAGCTTTTTGTGTGTACCTTTCATTGAAACATGCAGTTATATAATTCATCCTTTTTGCATGAGTTTCTTGAAAACCGCTGGCCTGAAATAATCAAGCATGAAGCACTTTGAAAGGAGATGAGTTGTCTTACTGGTATTCTTAGGCACCATTCACCTAGGAAAAATTCAGGATAAATTATAACTGCTATTCCTGCAGCCCTTGTGATATATCTCATATTATCTTTTTTTTTTTTTTTTAGGGAACAGATGGTCCTATGGGACCCCATGGCCCTGCAGGTCCCAAAGGAGAAAGAGTAAGTTGTTGCTGAGGTTATGAAGCTTGTACTAAAGAAAACACAGAGCATGGCTTTTCCATATTAGTTGAACTGTTCATTTTTCAGAAGAAATAAAGGGCTATCTAATATTAAATAAAAAGAGATACCATCCTAAGTTCTATTCAGAGTCCTAATATTGAGAGAAGAAAACCACAGAGCATAAAATAGAACATGGCTGCCTTAATAAAAACAACACATACATTTACATAGCTAAAATAAATAGCTCAGATGATTCTTCCTTCACCCATAAGGAAGATATTTTCATTTGGCCTTCATCCAGAAAGTTGAAGTCAACGGAGCTAAAATTTCCAGGAGTATGTATTCTGGTTGATAATCTTTTATATAAAGCTACTGTACTCATTCAGAGTAGCTTATAACTTTTTTCCAAAGGAAATAATGAAACCTAAGTATTCTTTTCTGCACAGTTACACATGCTCCCCTTTTTTAAAGCTAAAGGATAGGCTGTTTTTCTTTAACCATAAGGAAATAATTTCAGTGCATTATAAAACAAAAACCTTTCACTAACCTCTCTATTGCTAGGCCACGTTTCCATATCTTTTGGGGAAAAAAAAAAAAGACATTCAGAATGGAAGATAAATGGTCATCTACCTGAAACTTTCTTCTCTCTTCTCCCTCTCATGCTCGCGCTCTCTCGCGCTCTCTCTCTCTTTCTCTTTTTCTCCCACTATTTCTTTTCCTCACCTTGGAAATCTTAGAAGTATTTTTGTGTGTTTGAGTGAAATTATGTCATCAATTTCCCTACCATCCAGGACAGGATATAAAGAAAGTATTTTAATAGTGAGGGCTTCAAAATGTTGGAATGATTCACTGTGCAAGTTTGTGGTCTTTTAAAAACTAGATAGACTTCATCAGTCTGGGATAATTTGCTTTAAAAAAAGAGGGCCAGTAGTCATTTCTTTAACATACCTTCCAACTCTATAATTCTGTGTTCTGTAGAGTGATCTCATTCATTTGGGAAATATTTACCAAATGCTACGATGTGCAAAGCATGGTATCACTGCTAGTGTGAGATGGAAACACTCTCCTCCCACTTAGGCAAAGCCTATTTTGCTCATTTGCTTCAGTACATTGAATAATAAATACCATTATAATTGATTAATTATCTCCCCGTCTTTTATTAATATTTTTATTAATATTTATTAATATATACTGAATGCTGCAAAAAAAAAAAGCAGCTATTCTTCTTGACCTAGAAGAGTTTACAATCTAATTGCAGAGAAAGAAAAAAGGCATGCAGGAAATAACCAGAGAATGAGGCCAAAATAATACAAATAGTACAAGCTGTACAGTGATGAAGATTGGCTTTATCCAAGAATGCTTGTAGAAAGAGATGAGTTCTAAGGGAACGTATAATCAGAATGTGCAATTGTCATATTTCTAAGATCAAACCAATGACTTCTGAAGACCATCTTAATTAAAAATATTTAAAAGCTAAAAAGCCTCAACGCTGCTGACGCATATTGGCTTTCAAGCATTGTATGAAGAAACCCAGCCCATGTACTAAAAATGGAGCAGCAAATCTCAGGCAGTCTTTTGGCAGAATGCCCTGGGGCTCAAGAGGGTTTACCATGTGGTAAATCAGCTGCTACTTCCGATAGCTCCACAATGTCACAAGAGTATCAGGTCTCAGTGCTGGAGCAGAATTAACCAGAAGAGCAAATGAAATTGCTAAGAATTTGAAGGCATAGTTTCAGTCAAATGGTGCGCAGTGTAAAGTGTTACTCTTGTATTTACTCAGGATGTTAACTATCTTAACTGGATCATATATCAGTACTCTCCAAGTGCCCCTCACTGGAAGTGCTGAACTGGAGTGTGATTCTCAGAGTTAATTGATGGAGGCGCCATCTGGATTCTCTCGAAAAAGTTTCAAATTTTAAAGAAGTCAGAATCAGCAAAGGGAGGTGTTCTAGGATAATGCCTCAGTGTTGACGTGCAAATTAAAGAACCCAAATGAAATTAGAACAACCTAAAAGAAACCATGCATTTGACAGGCAATGTTATTCAAACATTTTCAAGTGTACGACTGACAGCATTAATATTCCTCTCTGCAAGCACCTGATCCTCCCTACCTTAGCTGATTTCTTCATTTGGCTTTGGAACTCTATAAAGTGTATTAAGCTTGAGAGGTTGAAAAATACTTTTGGAATTGCTTAATCCAGGAAAAGGAGTTGCACATTCAAATCCCTGTGTTAATATTTCATTCCTAAAAGCTTTCAAGCTGGAATCATTAGAATGCTTTTTGGCTCTAAGTGACAGAACCCAAATTCAAAATGGCTTACACAACAAAGAAATACATTATTTTATATAAGAAAATATTCAAAGGAGGACTCTAGGTTTTGCTTGGGAGCCCTTTTCCACATGTTGGCTTTGTCTTCTGACCATAGACAAGCTGGGCACAGTGGTCCAAGCATCCTCTCTAGTGAGACACCAGCAGAGAACAGAGAGACTACCCCCATGTCTCTTCCCGAGCAGAGAGGAAGCTTCCCCAGAGCTTCCTGGCTGATGCCCCTGACACCTCATTTGCCAGCACTGGTTCAGCTGTCCACTTCTGAGGCAGTCACTGGCAAGAGAAATGGAATTGTCGTTAATAGCTTGAAGTAATTATTGGGGGTGGGCTGTTCTAGAAGAGGAGTTTCACAGACACCTGTTTTAGTGACAGCTTTATTCAAATAAGCCATAGTATATTTGTTTTAAGAATAAGACAAAGCCAAGATTCTCAGCGGAGAAGGGAATGGTTATATCAAAATAATCTATGGAGATTTTTCCAATTAGACCCATTCTAATCTGTGGAGTTGTTTCAGTTATTTCAAACTAGACACAGTCCAGTTTATGTGGATCTTTCCTTAAAACCCTCACCTCCCACTACACGTGCGTGCATGCGTGCGCGCGCACACACACACACACACACACACAGAGATAGATTAGATAGATGATAGACAGACAGACAGACAGACACAGACTTACACACACACATCTTACTAGTTCCTTTGTTTGGTTGCTTTTTTAGAGATAGGGTCTTACCTTGGTCCCCAGGCTGGTCTCAAACTCCTGGCCTCAAATGATCCTCCTGCCTTGAACTCCCAAAGTGCTGGTATTACAGGCATAAGCCACTGCACCCATCCCTTGCTCCATTCTTAAAGGGATTGTTTTTGATATTTCACTATTAAGTCCTATGCTGTAGATATTTTTTATAGGTGTCTCTTAACAAGTTAAGAAAATTCCCTTCTTAAAAAAAATGTTTAATGTTTCATTTAAAATCTGGCCACTGTGCTGAGTGCAATTGCTTCTGCTTTAGTAATAACCATAAAGTAATAATGAATAAAAAGTTTAAGCTTTTATCATATTTATTTTCAGTAATCTCACCTGTACCATATTGCCTGTAGGTGACAGTGTTAATTAGTTCCACTGACCCCTCAAATTTAGATAAAGAAAATGCCAACAGGGACCTGAAATTTGCTCACATGGGAATCTGGAGAAACACAGGCATATCAGGTAGCTCTGCAGGCGCTGTTATCAGCTGAACCTGGTGTTTTGCCAAGAAAAAAGATTTGCTAACCTTTAAACTCCTTCAGGGGTATGATAAAAGGAGATAAGATTTTCTGTTTGGCTACTTATATAAAATCACCATTACTCCTGAAGTTTTCATACTAAATACTGACAAACACTTCAATTTGGAGATGGCAGCAGCAGAAAACACCATTTGAAATACAGAACATCCCTTTCTTTAACATCACAATTATTCTATTCACAAGATTACCTCCAATAATACTTATTCTTTATAAGCATTCAAGAATATCACGTAAGATGGGGAAAGCTATTCTATTTAAATAAGCACTTGGAGAGAAAGTGAGGAAGATAACATATACCTACCTTATCTAGCATTCAGAGGGGTTGAAAGTTTTTAAACCCTTTTTTTTCAGGCCAGGCACGGTGGCTCACCTCTGTAATCCCAGCACTTTGGGAGGCTCAGGTGGGTGGATCACCTGAAGACAGGACTTCCAGACCAGCCTGGCCAACATGGTGAAACCCCGTCTCTACTAAAAATACAAAAATTGGCCAGGCGTGGTGACAGGCGCCTGTAATTCCAGCTACTCGGGAGGCTGAGGCAGGAGAATTGCTTGAACCCGGGATGTGGAGGTTGCAGTGAGCCGAGATTGTGCCACTATACTCTAGCCTGGGCAACAGAGCAAGACTGTGTCTCAGAATAAAAAATACATAAAAAATACATAAATCCTCTTTTTCAGAAAGGAAGCAAACTGTGTACATGATTATATAGATTTGCTTTGACTCATTCATTCAACAAACACTTCCTGATGTGCCTAACACTATTCTAAGCTATGAGGATGCTATAGGGAACAACAAAGCTAGAGGCCCCAGAACCTTCATGTGTGTATTCTAGTGAGGGTAGCAGAGAATAAGCAGGTCACGAACTTTATGCATCTTCTGGTGTCTAAGGGCTGTGAAATAAAATATAGCTGGTGGTAGGAAGTGGGCAATCAAGGAAGGGCTTCCCTGAATAATTGTTTTTTGATAGAAGAAAAGGCATTTCAGGCCAGGCACTGTGGTTCAAGCCTGTAATCCCAACACTTTGGGAGTCCAAGGTGGGAGGATTGCTTGAGGCCCCAGAGTTCAAGACCAGCCTGGACAACATAGTAAGACCTCCATCACTACAAATAATTTAAAAACTACCTGGGCATAGTGGTGCTTGCCTGTAGTCCCAGCTACTCAGGAGGTCGAGGTGGGAGGATCGCTCAGGCCCAGTAGTTTAAGGTTTCAGTGAGCCGTAATCATACCACTACACTCCAGCCTGGATGAAAGAGGGAGACCCTGTCTCAAAAAAGAATGGCACTTTATTCTTACATTTAAAGGTGCTAACAAAATAATTAGTAACAAATAAATGCTTCATACTAATGCCAAAAAAACCCAAGTACGGCATCTGAGATATGCAAATGCTTTTGCACAGCTGGCCAGCGGCAATCTTGTGCTGCCCCTCTTTCAAAGGTGATTTAGCAAAAGATGCTACTGTGGATTACTTTCCAAATATCACTGGCAGTGACTCTGTAAGAGCCTAAATCTTTGAGATTTTCATAGAATGGTCCTTGAAATAGAGGCTTTAGACATAGGGCATGAGAGGAAGTGTGTGAATGTGGGTGTGTGTGTATGATGTGAACTTTCTACTTTTCATTTTAGGGTGAAAAAGGAGCTATGGGAGAGCCTGGACCAAGAGGGCCCTATGGGCTGCCTGTGAGTTCCCGGTCACATGCACATCCCCACCTTCCGCATGCATAGATGACCAGTCACTGACACGGTTAACCCTTCCCTTGTGGCAGACTAATGTTAGAGAAGAAACAGCAATCCACTCATTACCTATAAATCCAGTAATTCCATGTCCTTCACAAATAGGTCATATTCAGTATCTCACCCTCTTATCATGTACAGACACATATCCAGGCACTTCACGAGATTGACAGGATCAGAGTCTGTCTCTAGAATAAACTATTAACCCGAGAACAGGATCCTGTCAGAAGATGCCCTCCCTACGTCATCTGACTGGACACTCATAACTGGTACTTCCTTGGAAGGTCACTGGATCCAAAAATGGCTGTAGAAGCTTCATTGAAAACAGCCTTCTTCAGACTTTATCTGTTCCTATAGACTATTTACTAAAATGACTCTTGCTAGTAAAAAGTATTCCCCAAATTACATTGATATTTATGACGACTTGATGTTTCTGACTTTCTAAATTACTATGATGACAAATGATCTTCAGAACATAGAACATCTCAAATATTATTATTATTTGAGATGGAGTCTTGCTCTTTTGCCCAGGCTGGAGTGCAGTGGCGTGATCTTGGCTCACTGCGACCTCCACCTCCCAGGTTCAAGCGATTCTCCTGCCTCAGCCTCCCGAGTAGCTGGGATTACAGATGTGTGCCACCACGCCCAGCTAATTTTTGTATTTTTAGTAGAGATGGGGTTTCACTATGTTGGCCAGGCTGGTCTCAAACTCCTGACCTCAAGTGATCCGCCCTTCTCGGCCTCTCAAAGTGCTCGATTTATAGGCATGAGACACTGTGCCTGGCCTGAAAATTCTTAATTACACAGAATTCATATTGAGACCTCTGATTTGCTTTAAAAATATCATCTTGGGAATGATTATAATTGATTCATTAAGATAGGGTGGGATGACAGTAGAAGCGTATGTTGCATTAAGGGTTTTAACCTTTCCATATCTCCCACATGCTTTTTATGAATTGAAATAACAAACATAGTCCATGATTACCTCAGTGCTAAATAAAAAAAAAAAAAAAAAAAAGCTGATTTTGAAATAGGTTTCAAAATCTAATTGATGGAATCAAAGTAGCCTTTCGTGAACTTTGGATGGATCCATACTATGACACAATAGGGTCATCACCATGATAATCTGCACCATGGGAGTGAATTTATCATTCTTGCCTAACAGTCTTACGACTTTTAAAAAAATATTTGGGGATTATTCATTTACAAAGCTTACTTAAAAACAGCTTTTCAGTTGCAATCTTCACACCCTTCGTACATGGTATGCACATCTAGCCAAATTAAAACTGTATTTCTACATTCTTTACTCATTTGTGAGCTAACTACTAAGTTATCGAATTAAAGTAGCATTGATTCATATCCTCTATTAGTGCTGGTATGTTTTTAATTCAACTAAACAGTATTTTTGCTTTTAACTTAACTCCTGGACTGGTAACTTAGATACCAAGGTTTAAACACCAGCAGAATATTAGTCTATTTAACCCAATATATCATATAAAATTTTCATGACCCTTAACTTTAACACTAACAGTCACTAATCAACTAAACAGTATTTTTGCTTTCAGTGTAACTCCTGGACTGATAACTTAGCTACCAAGCCTTAAACACCAGCAGAATATTAGTCTATTTAACCCAATATATCATATAAAATTTTCATGACACTTAACTGCAACACTAACAGTCACTAATCCAAATGAGAATCTTTTTCACATTTCTGAAGTAGTTGTTCTAGTACTAGTGTTGCATGTTCAGACAGCCTTAAATAAATCTATAATCTATTCATAAAACTTAGAAACACTAATGTAGCTACTATGGTTCTTTGGCAGGGGAAAGATGGAGAGCCTGGTCTTGATGTAAGTAATAAGTACAATAAACATCATCCTATTATAATAGATGTTGATGGTCTCCATCATCCATAACAAAAAGAATACTTATTTTCTGTGCATATAGGTATGCATAGAACATATATTGCTGTGCATGTAAACAGCAATATACAGTAGTGTTTGCATGAGATAAAACAGAAAAGCAAAAAAACACAATTATCTTGTATAAAATTAATAACTAGTAGTGGATAGTGGCACTTCAAAATACTTTCCCAAGTTGAGGATACTCTTAACATCAGTATGACCTATTTATGAAAAATATGCATAAAATCAACATACTTCTCACATGCTATCCTTACAGAATGATATGTTTTTTTCCTCAAAGCAGTTAGGCAGTATTTTTTTCCTTTAGCATTTAGTCCCTATATATCTTATGCTAATATGTTTCTGTGAAAATAGAGAATGTCAAAAGCAAATGCCTCTAGACACAATCACTGCTCATCCTGTATTACATGAATAATGAGAATACCAAAAGTAATACAAATACTAGTTACTGTTTATGAGCACCTGTTATGGGCAGGCATCATTCTGGTACTTTGTAGTGCATCACCACATTTAACATTCACAACAGCTGTCTGGTGGATATCATTAACCCCATTTTACAGTCAAGGGACTAAAGTGCAGAGAGGTAAGTGATTTGCCCAAATCTGCACAAATCAGTGAACTTCCAAGAATTCAAACTAGTATCCTGATATTCTTTCTACTCTCTATGTCTTAAAAGAAAAAGCAAGCAACCTGTTGTGTGTAGATAATTGAGACATTAGAAAACTTACATTTCTAAGCACTGCTTTATTATCTCACCAGTCTTAAGACTGGTGAGCCATTTTGTGTTATATTTAAGTTCAGAAATGTAAAATCCTAAAATATTTGTTTCTAGATGATTTTGCCACTATTACACCAATAGATCTTTTTGGTTTTCTTTTTATCTTACAGGGCTTCCCTGGTCCACGGGGTGAGAAGGGCGATCTAGGAGAAAAGGGAGAAAAGGTAACCTCTCCATCCCAGCATATACCTTGTTTGATTCTTCTCCTGCTGTCTGCTTTGCTGTTCAGCTTGTGTGATTCCATTTGACACTTAATCTTTTTGCATCCTGTGCTCCAAAAACATACTGATGCCTGATTTAAGGAATCAGGTCTTCAGAGAGGAATGAAGAAGGCTGTGCTGCCAGAGTAAGGGCACTGCCTGGCATAGAAGAAAAAATTATTATCCCCAGATATTCAGGCTACAGTTTTTCAACCACCTGACACCAATTTATTGAAAAGTAAAGTATTTTTGAAAAAAATTATTTTAAAAAGTAAAATTAAATGGCACAAATCTGCAATGGTATTTGGCAGAGCTCATTGAACCCTGCAAAGCCAGCATCTCACTTGTCTTCACTACTTCCCAGTAGAGAAATGGAGATATGTTTTCCTTGATATTTTTTATTTGAAAATGGAGGAGAAGCAGTGTGACTGATAAACTACAGTAAGTTCACTACGCAGGACTAGGACTTGCCACTTTCAGGTTCAGAGCAACAGGGATTTTTAAAACGGAGATATTGGTGTATTTTATGAGGTTGATTTTGAAGTTCTATCTCTGAACCAGCAGCTCCATTGTCTTTAGGACCCAATATCAGGCAATATGGTTTTGTGACTTGAAAAGAAAAGTTTGGATTATGGATTTTAAAAGCCATTTTTTCCTTTCTTCTCCTTTGTTCTTTTCTCCTCCCTTCCCTCCTTTCCTCTCCTCTGTTTCTTTTCTCTCCTTCCCTCCCTCCCTCCATCCTTCTCTCTCTCTCTCTCTCTTCCCCCACCACTCCTTTCTCAGTATTTTGCCTGGTAGTAGATCTTTTACCTGGTAGTAGATCTAAGGAGAATTTTTTACGTTGGACACAACAAAAGAAGCCATCAAAAACTCAATCCCTCAATAGAATAGTGAAAATCTTAAAGTGGCTGAAACTATATTTCACAGTACAAATTTAAACCTGTTATATTTCTCAGGTTAATTTCTCCCTGCTCTCTTTAACCCTATCAAGTCTCTTGGACAGTGACCTTCATAGCTGTTGACAAGCAAGGCTAAATGAGAGTTGTCAAAGAAAGAAGATTATTAAGCTTGTGGTGTAAGTTTTAGGCCTTAAGCATCGCTTAGACTCTCCCCCCACCCGTTGGTAAGACAGCCCGCGTAAGTGGTTTTCTGAAAGCCCCGTCATCATCACCAGTATCATCACATTTACTGAGCATTATGTGCTTTCCCAAGGGCTTTACATATGATAAGTCTTTTAATCCTCATAACAACCCCCGAAGTTGGCATTATTTTCCCCACTTCACAAACAAGAAAACTGAGGTATAAAAAATTCTTTTATTCTGAATTATAAATTCTGACTATAAAATATATGTGTTTTGAGATAAATTGTGCATATAAGCTTTCAGCCCAAGATGAGTGTGTTTTAAAGATGATATGTGGCTGGGTGCAGTGGTTCATGCCTATAATCCCAGTGCTTTGAGAGTCCAAGGTAGGAGAACTGCTTAAGGCACAGAGTTTAACACTAGCCTGGGCAACCCATCTCTAGTGAGACTCCCAGCTCTGCTAAAAAATAAAAAAATATGGTGGGGCATGGTGGTGTGTACCTGTAGTCCCAGCTACTCCAGAAGCTGAGGTGGGAAGATCACTTGAACTCAAGAGTTTGAGGCTGTAGTGAGCTATGCTCACACCACTGTACTTTAGCCTGAGTGACAGAACAAAACTCTGGCTCTAAAAAAACTCAAAAACATATATATATATATATGCATTTTATATTTACCTAATGGGTTATATGAGTCTAAAATCTTAATCACGCAAAAACATATTACTGCCGGGCGCGGTGGCTCACTCCTGTAATCCCAACACTTTAGGAGGCTGAGATGGGTGGATCACTTGAGGTCAGGAGTTTGAGACCAGCCTGGCTAACATGACGAAACCCTGTCTCTACTAAAAATACAAAAATTAGCTGGGGGTGGTGGGGGTGCCTATAATCCCAGCTAGTTGGGAGGCTGAGGCAGGAGAATCGCTTGAACCCCGGAGGCGGAGGTTGCAGTGAGCCAAGATCACGCCATTGCACTCCAGCCTGGGCAACAAGAGTGAGACCCTGTCTCAAAAAAAAAAAAAAAAAAAAAACCATTAGGAGGATACTCATGTTTACGAGAAAGAAATTACCAGCATTACAGCATAGGAAAGCATAAAAGCTAGAAACTTGATCCTCAGAATAATGTTAATCACCCATACAAAATATTTCCATGTTCAGCTTCCATGATTAGAAGTTTTAAATTTACAAAAATTGATTCTAAATGAGAATAATTCATGTATATAATTATTTGACATGGGAAATAAAAGTTATCAAGAACTCTCATGTACTCATACCCACAATGACATGGTTTTGTATTGCATGGGGAATCAGTACATATTACAAAACAATGCTGACTAATAATAACATTGGCACGTTATTCTTCATACTGTAGTGTTTCTTTTCCGTAAAGCTTGAGGCTCACTAAAATATTACTGAAAAATGATTCCTATAGTCTGGCACAATAACATTCATATGACAACATTTTTCTGTTGAGTGGTTAATCTGAGTTGATTTACCAATCAAATAATGAATTGAATTCCAAAGTAATAATACCCAACACACCGGTCTCAGACACACCTATGTGAAGAAGAGTCCACTGCCCTCTGGGAGGGAAGAGCTCACCCAAATGAGTTTACATCAGTTTTATCTCATGGTACTGAAGTGATTTATTAAGGAAGGATGTTGATCCATCTTGAGTGAGTGACCAACTTACTTCTGAATGTTCCTCCCATCTTACTTCCTATCACAACTGCTCTCATTTCACCCTGGCTTCTGGGGTCATCATTGTCTTTGATCATGATCAACTAAGCCACAGAGAATGTCTCTTTGCCCCATATTCAAGAAATCCAAGTGTTTTTGATTCTGAGCCTTCTGATGCAATCTTTTTGGCACACAGGAGATAAATGAAGAGCTTTTGCTCATGCTGTCAGAATCAATGTATTAATTTGAATGCACATCTCATATATTTCTGTTATGTGTATCTCTTTTCACCTTTCAATATTCATGTTGCTTTGCTTCAGAGATTATTCAGTTTTATTGTAACTCCCATCCTGATTGCAGAATGAATACATTTCTTTAAGTATGTATTGTATAGTATTTTGAATTCTGCACGGCACTAACTCCCTGTCTATAAATATGCAGAGATATTGATGTTAATATAAAACAGCTGAGGTGCATTCCTTCCTTCTCCTCCTTTTGCCTCCTTTCCTTAATTCCTCTGGCCCTATGATCCATGCAGATTTCCCACAACCTTTACCTTGATTCCTAAATACTAATTTCCATATCTACATTCCCACTATGTAATTATCCTGCCTACCTCATTTTACTGAGTCCAAGCTGCTTTTCCTCTCCTGAACAGATTTTTTTTTTTTTTTTTTTTTTTTTGGCTTTTGTCACATTATGAGTAAGCTGGAAACTCATTTACCATTGTAAATACATGGCATGAGATCAGTAAGAGAGTGAATTAAAGAAGATCCCTAGGTTTATAAATAAGTCGGTTTCTCCAGTTGGCATTGCTGCAAACTATTAGCACTTTTAACATTTGTTACCTGACTTAATAAGGAAAGTATTTGCTTTTAGTTTCTTTTAAAAAAATGTTTTGCTGTAACAAAAGGATATAAAAAAATATTAAAAGAAATAGCATATTTTAAGACATTGAATATTTTTGAATGAGAGTTACACAAGTAATATCAATCATAAAGTTGGATACATTTCAAAGAACTAGACACTGTTAACATTCTTTCCTTTTCCTCTGGTTCAATGCAGCTTTCATCTGTTACAGGATTAGAAAAAAGAAAGGTGACAGGTATTGAAAATTGAGTGAAGTATCCATTATTTCCCTGAACTTCATCTGCCACTGGCTGGCTTCAATGCTTTTGGTACCTGTCATCCTCACAGGATCTGTGACTCAGACACCTAATTCATGACTGTGACATTGTGGTCTAAGTTAGCACTTCTGATGTATCAGCTTTTAAGCCTCCTTCTGTCTTGTTGAGTATCTTAAATAAAATCCCACATGCCCCTGCCTAGAATCCATTGTCACTCTGAAAGTATTAGCTTTTATAATATCATGCCTTACCTAAATCAGAAACAGTGGTAAATGCCCTTCCAGAATTTTCTTACCTAAACCATCTTTTGAATTACCATTATTTCCCCCCAAATAAAATTTGTCTTTTATTTAAACCCTTGTATCCACAGGGGGAAAAGGGAAAGAAAGGCAAAAAGGGCCCTAAAGGGGAGAAAGGAGAACAGGGTGCTCCTGGATTAGATGCACCCTGCCCGTTGGTATGTCTGACTCCTGGAACTGTCTCCAGATGTTTGTGTGAGGGGATCAGATGGGAGAAGAGCAAGCTGGAGGGATCCGTAACAGGAGGGTTTCTGATTGGGGTCATTTAACACGGACTTCAAGATACCCAGAAACACTTATCACAGTTATCCTGATATGTTCCATATCTCATCTCTGGCCACTAGCTCTGCCTGGTTTCTTAACCCCCAAATATCACGGCACAACTGGAACCTGAATGTAAGATCCGAAAGGAACCGGCACTATTCCATACCCCTCCAAAGAGAGGCCACTGTTTTCAAACAAGCCCCTGTTGTAGGAATATGTCTCCCTCCATTTTACTTTGTCCAACTTCACTGGATGTTACTTTTCCCTTCAGAGTTGCTCCTCTCCCAGCCTTTTGTTGTTGTAGTTACTTCTTTCGCAGAATTTGTGCTTAAGTGATTTCTTGTGTTAGTAACATTATCAGTTAATCTTTACAAACAGGGATTCCGTGGCGTTAAGGGGGAAAAAGGGGAGCCAGGCCAGCCTGGCCTGGATGGGCTGGATGCCCCTTGCCAATTGGTACAGTATTTCTCTTTCCTACCACCCTGCATGCAGTTCCTTTATTACATGTTCATCTCTATCAGTGTAAAGTGGTGCTTTCTGGGCAAGCTTTACATGATAAACATACTACATGCATGTGCATGAACAGGCTCCTTCTGCCACCGTGCAGAGTCAGAGGGCAAGCACGCGTTTCTATCAATGAATGCAAATTAATCTCCTGATGTTGTTCTCACAACTGACATGACCACCTTTTTTGTGTTCTTTGGAATATTAATTTTTTCCATAAATATTTAAAGATTACAGTAAAATTATATGAAAATATTTGATGCAAAGACACTGCTGGACCATAGCTTTTGGTTTTCCACCTAAGTTTGACTTTTTTTCTTTTTCTCCAAAACAAATAAAGGTATTTCTGCCTTTTTCGCTATATTTCTATCAGGCTGTAAATAAGGCCCAACCTACGGAATTCAGCTTCTGTTGTCAAGTGTTAACCAATTCAAGAGAATGCTTTAAGAGACCACAGAGAAGAGGACCAAACTTCTCTGAGCTTCTAAAGATGATAAGAGTCTGCAGCCCCAACCCTCTTCTTTGTCACATAACCTTTTCAATTTAATGGTCTCTCCTTTTGAAACTCACTTTCCTAAAGTAGACCAAACTCCCTTATCTCCATTGGCATGAACTCAAAATCCTCCTGATACTAAAATCTAAAATTCTGCTGGTTGAACCTTCTCCTTGTACCAATCTGGCATTACCAGTTTTTCCCAAATATTTTATGAAGCTTTTCAAAAGTGTTCTTTTTTTTTACATTTAAAATGAAAGTATATTCATATTTTCTGAGGTATAAATAAAAATTTTAATGTTTGCATTGATGGTTATACTGGTCTGCATGTTCTTATATTATTCTTCAGGTATAAGCATGATTCTTTAAAGATAAATTTATATTTCTCTTTAAGAGATTGTATTTATATTTTTAAAAATTAAGCAGTCAGTGATTATAGTTAGAAAATCTCAATATGAAGTTCCTAGTTCTTTGTTTGCTTGGTATTGATGATAAATCATATTTTATGATCATTTTGTCAGGGGAAAAGTAGAAGCATGCCCTCTTGATGTACCAATTCTTCCTGCCTTATTTGTATCATTTGTATCTGAAGAATGCATACACTTTAAAATACATTTTGCCACACTTAGGAACCTCTTATTTTATTCAGAATTTGTTAACTTCTGAATAATTTAAATAGAGAAATCGATGAATGTTCTAGATAATATTTTATCATAAAAATGTAGATAGGCTGCTTGTCTTCTAATTCAATTATGTTCTGCTGTATTTACTTTCAGTATAGAAAAGTGAAAAATACTGGCATGTGAAGAGCTACAAACTTCAGATAGAAATGGTTTATCATTGATTATTCATCATTATCATGAATTCAGCCATAGTCTAATAGTGACCAGGAAGATAAGTTATTTCGGTTTACTTAATAGAGATACCAGCGAGACCTGTTTTAATGAAATTAAGAGTATAGATTTATTATCTAAAAATATAGATATGAATAGAGCACTATGCTTTGTAAATTGCTTTTTCAAAATTAGGCATAACATTTTCTATACTTTATGTGTTTTCAAAATGTGTACTCACTCTGGAAAACATTTGAATTTTCTTTATTTTACCTAACACTGGATAATATATTGGGAGTTGCTAATTAGTAAAAGATGCCCATGACCAAAGCCACTAATGGGTAGAAATTTATTTTTAAGCCTCTGAGCATGTGAATTATGAAGTTTAATCACTCTTATGGAGCCTGAGGAATTCTTTTTCTTCTCTTTAAAACAGGGGCCAGATGGCTTACCCATGCCTGGCTGTTGGCAAAAGGTAGGCTTTACTGAATAATTTCTCAAAAGAAGCACTCT
Organism: Papio anubis; assembly: GCF_008728515.1. Taxonomy (NCBI): domain Eukaryota; kingdom Metazoa; phylum Chordata; class Mammalia; order Primates; family Cercopithecidae; genus Papio; species Papio anubis. The sequence continues at coordinate 80,274,110 of NC_044978.1, forward strand.
CCCTTTCTCTTAACCTGGACTAGCCTTTTCCATTCAGAACAGACCTTTGGATGTGACATTGCGAAGAGTTGTTTGGATATTAAAAAGCAAAAGATTTCATCTCCAGAATATCTTTTGATCAGTATATTTACTGCTGATTTCTTCCTAAACTGATCAGCTAACGCAATTCTTAGCAAACATTGCAATTTGGAACCTTCCCTATCTAATCCTTTCTTTGGAATGGAAAGGGGCAGTGCACCCTGATAACGTTTTACTTGTCTCTCAAAATCTTTGTCTTCCTAATGTTTAAACCTATTCTCAATTGTGATTCTTCTTCTATTTATACTTACTTACACAGACAAACATGCTAATACATGGTAGAACCCTGTCAATATAGTCACAGAGCTGAGAAAGCAGAAAAATATAAGCATCATTTGTTTAATGATGTCTTGAGTTATGTAGGAGAAACTGAATTAAATTTAAGTGGTGTCCTTTATGAATCAGTTTATTCTAGCCTCTTCATATGACTGCCCATAGTCACTGTGTGTGTATTCAGTGAGGAATGGAGTTTATTTTTTATAGAGAACCTTCTATGTGCAAAGGCTGTATGATAAGCCTTTTCATATAGAGAATATCATTTCATTGAATCCATACAATGACCCCAAAAAGTCTTATTACCCTCAGTGATGCAGATGAAGAAACAAATTCAGAGAGGTCAAGGACCTTCCAAGAGCACAGAACTAGTGTGTAACACAACTAGGAGAGGGAGAGAGAAACAATAGAAAGCAACAGTGAAACTGTAAGCAAGGAAGATATCATCCGAATGAGCTGTGCTATTCAGAGAATACCAAACCTTTATGCAGTAATGGTGAAGATCTAATTATAAAGGCTGTGCACATGCTACTGAAGGATAAAAGCATTCCAAGCATGTAAAAATGGGCTGAGAAAATGCACAAGATGCTTCAATCATTTTGAAATATTTTTCTCCAGCACCTTGTGGCTTCTTCAGTAATTTTGGACAGGCATGCTTCATTAGCAACATTACAGCAAAACTATGTAGCAATGCAGAAAGATGGGAAACCTGACTCTCTTAGTTGCATCTTACCTTAGCAACTCCATGGTGAGAAAATCCTGAATAACTCACTCTCTTTCTTAATCAATTTCACCTACTTGACCAGAGAAAGTAAAACCTCTCTCAGTAGCGTCATTTATTTAGTAGCTTCCCATACTCCACTTTCAGCCTGTCAGATAATTAGCTTGATCACATACAGGGTCAAGTGGGTCTCATGAAAATGGACCTATCATCATATTCTTCTTCACCTGAGAAAACTATCCCTCCCCTATCATAACCCCCGTTCACAGAATTTTTAATACCATCTTGAGCTGGAATTACCACTTACTCTCTAACCTTTGCCCTGTAATCTAATAGTGTAATGATTTTTTAAACCAACCATTAGCACACTTCACATAGCGGAGATGCAGTAGGCTTGCTTTATCCAGCCTTCTGACACCACTCAGAACTTGGGTTCACAATCGTTCTTAGCCACCTCTGAATCACTGCCTTTTTAAAGGGGTTTATACCCCTAAATGGCAACAAAGAACTCATCATCTTTTTGGTTCATGAAATGGCCAAAGTTGGTAGTAATATGAATACTATTAGAAAATCAGAAATTTTCCTTTTAAATACATATTTTTCCACAGAATAGACACTATATGCTACAGAAGATTAAAGATCTTATGAATCTAGCATCTTATATAAAGAATAAGAATCATGAAACTTTAGTATTGTTTACCACATCCACCCAACACACACAAATGCAAATCATTCTGATCAACCTCTCCCACCCATCCCCAGAAAGGAAAGAAACAATTAGAAAATGAAAACGTTCTCAAATTTCTTATGTGGTCAACTTAGCTGTGATATAAAATAGTCAAATAAAAATTACTTTTAAAATTATATTTTTAAAATAAGGTCAGCGGATTGCTTTTAGTGAGTCCTATTTTGGGTGTTATCACCCTTTTGAACACTGCTGTGTTTATTAGGCTGTAGGGCACAGTGGCAAATGTTTACTTGACTTAAAATTCAAATTGTGGCAGTCATATAAATCACTGATTACCACCTCCTCTTGGTTATGCTCCTCTCAATGATTTATACATGCAAAACTATTTCATCTTTGTTTAAATTAGTTTTCTTTCTAGATATAGTTCTGTTTTCTAAATTTACCAACACAGGAAGAGTTAAGAGAGATAAGTGAGGGTTTGGAAAAAGGAGTGCTTCCTATAGACACATTTTTTGGCATTGGCATGACAGGCAAGAATATTGAGTGAACTCCATCTCTGAAGATTAGAAAGCAGCCTCCAAAGCACACCTAGTAGAGCATCTATTTTCCTTGAATAGAGAAAAACAAATGTTGATAAATAAACTTAAAGATGACTCCATGCATTGTGGAGGGTGAATGAAGAGACCTCTGTTATTCTCCTTGTCTGTACATTCTACTTACTGATTTTTCTTTGAGTAAATGTCAAGGATGTCTCTAAGATTTGCTTTGTAAGTGTATATCTCAAAGACCTCTGTTCCTCAGACCTCTGACTTGATGCAGTTCTAGGAAAACCTTAGTAATTATGACTGCTATGAGAGAGAGGTGAGAAACCAGAAATCTGTGGTGCCTTAGGTTACAATGGAACCTGTAATACAGATTGAAGGCCTGAGAGCAGGCAGGTCTACCTTGCATAACATTCACAGTGGGCAAGGCTTGCAAAAGGAAGGAGGAACCAAGAACTGAAGAATAGAGGATTAGAGTCAGGTGTTGGTGAAGTAAACAACATTATCGAGGTCAGTCCTCAGCCCTTTCCACAGTTGTATTGTAATGCTTGCAGAAGATTATGTAGCTTACAAATACAGAATTAAATTTAATTGTCATACATATGTGATAAACATCCTAATTTTCTGCTTTCCCAGAACAGTTACTGAGCAAAACACTTACCCTAAAATTCTCAGTGGCAAAGGAAAAATGTGGAATGAACCTCAGATGGAAATTGCCGTGACATCTTGGAGTTTAGAAAGTAATATATAGCACACATATCAGATAATCAATTGGCTCATTGGTAGCCAGTCAGTTGGCTTATAGACTCTATTCAAGGTTCTACCAGTTTTCTTAAAATAAATATTGTTTTAAAATTTTAATTCAAGACTACTAATTCCATGTATTTATGTTTTTGTTGTCTTTTTCTGCAGTGATGAATCTAACCTTTCAAGCATGAAGTTGTGTATATAATGGTCCTCTTTTAATATTTATAGTTGAAAACTGAATTGCAGATTTTACAAGTCTGAGATATGTTTACATAGGGCTGCTTCTTCCTGCTGGCAATAGTATACATGTCCATTTTTACTCCACTTACATCTGAAATTGGGCAATTTGTGAAATCAGTGAGAAACCTGCAAAAAATATAGATCAGTATCTCTTTATCTTATGTGAAGATACGTATTTATATGGACAAATCAGTGGTAGATAATGATTGATTGTACTAGCTATTTTCCTTCTTCGGGCTTGCTAATTGCATGGACAAAAAGTGCCATGAAATAGTTTACATGAAATGGTGACCAAATATGGGCTCAAAGCTATGAAAATGTACTATACTGACTGATTTGAGAGTTGATTATCACATTCCTATTCACCTTTTGTGTTGGCGTTGACTCATACCTACACTACCCATTGAAATTGACTAAAAAAGCATGACTGTGTGCCAAACCTGCTTGCTGTGCAACTTCAGATGCTAGCATGCTGATCACAAGTCCTTTGATTACATCTGAGCTTTTATTCCTTTTGTCATCTCAAGGGGGTTACACCATGGCTTATTGCCAAAAAGAGATAAGGTGGTGGAGAGCACACACACAATTTGTCTTGTATTTTGAGGGAGTTGCAGTCCTGACTGCAGATCTTCAGCTTCCAGTATTGTGGGCTCACGTGGCCACTTTGGTTGAAATACGAAGGGGTTGAGCCTGTTGCTGCCGCCAGTTTTCCTTGGGCTGCCCTTGGCAGTGAAGACACGGGAAGAGGACCGATTCAGCCTCCAGCACTGTCTCTCGTGTGACCAAGTAGGAAAGAGGTTTACAAATGCAAACATGCAGAACCAGACTTAAAAAATATATATAAATAAACTGAATTTCAGCAAGTGTTAATATGGGTGCTTTTAAAAATGACAGAGGCACAGCGCTTCTTTTGGAATAGGAGATTCTTGGAATGGGAGCCCTTGTCCCTGAGGAAACAGGGATGTGCATCCCACCAAAACTTGGGTTACTGAAGAAATAACATGTTCTGAGAAGGGATCAGCCAAAATCACCTTTCCTGATGATGTAGGAGAGCTTACTGGGACATCTGTGCCAAAGTTGTTGTGAGAGCTTTCCTTCCTCCAAAGATCCAACCCATGTCAAACATTTCCTACAAAGTTTGAGAAACAGAAAGGTATTTTTCATTCTTTTTAATGCTTTTTCCTTTTTCTTTCTTTAGTCCCAGGAATATTGAAAAAATATTCATTTCAGTTTTTGTCACATATGTTTTGAACAATTTTTTTAAGAAGACTTCAAATCATAATAATTTGGCTCCGATGGTCAAAATGACCTTTTACTAACTTCTCTCTTGTTTTGGATAATTGGATAGAGTATAAAATAAGCTCCACTTTCAGTCTAATCATTGTAAAGCATGAAAGTTACACATTTTTAAGTATGTTTTGACTTTCTTTACATGATGAATGTAACGTACATGGAGATTATCAGTTAATATAAAGCCAAGATTTTGTCACATTTGATAATATTAATTTCTGTTTTTATGGTTTTAAGTTTTGTCTGTATTTAGATTTCTTTCTTTTTAACATTTCTAAATGTTTGTCTTATCCTCATATCCACAGACCAAATCTAAGATCTCAGAAAGCTGTGAAATATAGTTGCCATAAAGAGAGTATTTTTCATCTACTTGCTCAAACTTTACCTAAACGTATTAGACGGAACATTTCTTTGCACAGTAAAGAGTTGGTAGCATGTTTTGAAATGGCTTATTCTAAGTGGAAGTGTTACATTAAAAGAAACATTATCAATGAGGAGTAGGCACCCTTTCAGCCCATTAGAGAATTTAATTTCTCTCCTGACTCGATGCCATCTTCTGGGAAGATTTCTAGTTTCACGCATAGGTGTCACCACCAGAAGGGAAATTAACTCATCACTGGCTTATAGTTAAGATATAACCATAAGACAAGAAACCTAAAATCCTCATGATCTCATTTATGTTATGTAACCAAATCACGGTCATACAAAATGGCATCTTCTTTTTTTTTTCTATTAAATTTTTAAAGTTGAAAGATGTTTAAACTATTAGATCAGTCTAATTGGTAACATCTCTGGTAACATTCCACACCCCTAAACCAGTTTAGCATTTTGAAAATAATGGAGGGCATTTTCTAACAATTTCTTGTATGGCATGGTGTTAGGATAAGGTATTGCTCAATGTCTGACACAATTTGTCTTAAATGGTTTGGAAAAATGAACTGAAGTGGGTGGAACGACATTCTCTTCAGGAAAACAAACTACAGTGTCCAGTGGCTGTATTTTTTCCTTTCTATCTTTTTTTCTGCTTCTCTAGTAGAAAGAGGTGGATTGAGATGGATCACTATTTAAAACTTGCACAGCTTCAGGAGATGATACCTCAACATCAAAAGAAAAACACTTTATGTACAAAAAACTTGTTTTGAAATACAGCCCTTCAAAGAATACTGTTCTGTCCTGTGTGTATATTGAGTTTTTTCTCTATAACTGATTTCACAACATCGACTTATTTCATGATTAAATGAGGTTATAAACTTCCATTACATTTATTTCCTTGGGAAAAACAAAGGGATGACGATACTCCTCCTTGTTCAGTGGAATTGCTAGGTCTTAACCATAATGGATAATCTTTAACTTTCGGTTACTACAATGTTTTCAAGCATCCATTTTGTCATCAATATAGAGAATTCTTAAATAATTTCTAAATGAATGAAAGAATTGTGTTTGTTGATATGTGTTGATAGATAATATACTTTCCTTAAAGATTTCTTTAATGTATGTTATTGGATAGAGGGTTGAGAAAATATACATGAAAGACACATTGGAAATAAGGCAAGGTCAGTTTCTATTTCTGATAAAACATTAAAAGATGGCAAATTGATATGTGTTTTAGATTTAAAATTGTTTTTCATGTATGTTGGTTGGTGCTAATGTATTTCTTTTCCTTTTTCTCTATGGACAATGCAACTACTATGGATAATTTTATTTCCCTGTTTAATAGCATTCCTAAATCATTAGTGTGTGATTTTATTTTAAAGTTCATGAATTTGCTATAATTATGGTCCAATGACCAGGCTTTCTTAATGTAAAACAAAACAGTGTACCTATAGATGGATGATGTGTGTTTACTCGGATCATGGATCCTCCTCTTTCATAGTCATTTCATACATCATATGCCTTTATCTACTTTCATGTGTCTCATCTTTTTCATTCACTCATCTTTTAGTTTATATGATTTGATGAAACATGACAAAACTAGCATTAGAGAAGTCTGCACACACCTTATAGAGTACTTAGTGCACAAATATACCTAATTTTTTCTTTCAGTTTTTGTTTTTCATTAGTAAAAGCAGTCTTGGAGGACTTTTTTTTCTCATGTGATTTTATAGAGGACATTAGAATATATAATTCCTACTAGAAGAAAGGTGTTGTTTTTAAATTTACGTTCTGTGCATACGATGTTCTGATGGGACAGCAAGAACTTACACATCAAGTAGTTTATACTACATGTCCTTTATCTATATAGACAGATATATATGCTAGTTTAGAAAACTGTCAAATCAGCATGTCAGTACCAATGGAAAAATTGTCTTTGATATGTTGTATTTTTATCACTTAGGAAATGTGCTTAATTTCCAAGGTTTATTTTTTTTTAATGTTACTATCAAAGCATGAACACTTAACATAATTTGTTATCCTTTCTTTCCCCACGATATATTGTCTTACCCAGAATTGGGCTATACTTTGGTGGTATTTTAACATCTTCTAATAAGTGATCATAAGCAACATACAGATGCTAATATTTGAAATCTTGTTTTTTCTTATTTCCTAATAATCAAATTATATTAATATTTCGCACTTCAAAAAAATAGGATTTTCTAATTTGTAAAAACAAAAGCTCCTGCTATCTCTTGGAAGTTAAGTCCTTAGGAACCCTATCTTATCTTTCTAAAAATAAGTAAGAACAATCTGACTATTATTGTGATTCTGGCTATTAAAATCATACATCCCTAGTGGAATTAACAAGCTTGACCAATTATGATTATGCTAAATTGTTTTAGACTAGAAGGACTGTCAGTCCCTACTTCTTCCCATTTTTATTGGGATATCTATGTTGGCTAGATTTGTTGCCAACATAAAGTTGACACAGCAGGACACTCCTCTAACTTAAATTTTTAGTGGAGTTTGGTTTTTGCTAACCCAATACTAATAAACACTTTAATGACTTTTTTCATTTCAAAATATTTAAATGTATAAAATTGCCTGTGCTGCTTATTGAAAGAACTGTCCTTTTGGGAATGGGAAGATTTTTTTCAGCCTAAACAGTTATGCGTGATTTATTAACAACTTAACAAAGAAAGTACCACATTTCTCAAAATGTAGTTGATATTCTCACCTATCTCAGAAATATTAATGAATTGGATTCACAAAAGAATGTCTTACATACTGTTGACATTTATGTGAGTATTCTTTATACTGTTGTAAATGTTTCATTCAATTTAATAACATTTTTAAAAGATGTATCTGATTTTTCTTTAGAAAATATTATATTTTTATTTGTATTTTTTACATTTTAAAGTTCATCTCTATGTGCAGCTATTTTTATATTGCCAAAAACTCACATAAATACAACATAAGTGAAATATGCAAAAAAAAATATTTTGGCAAGCATTACACTGCATATTTTTTTAAATGTTTGTGGGCCAGTCTCATATAATTGATTATTCTAAGAATGTGTTGTGTCTTATCACTGTAAATATGGCACAAACCTGTTTATCTTAGTAGTGTAAATAATTGAAAGATTGAATTCTCCCTGTTCAATTTTTACTTTAATTTCATTGTACTTTCTCCAGCTGACATTACTGTATCAAAAGATGCATAAGATTTTTGATTTGCGGTTTGGAGATAATTGCATTGTGTTCAGTTTCCAATTTGTTTTTATTTGCTTTTTAAATTTGTTTTCAGGGTTCCTAGTTTGTGAGAAGTTGATCTTCAGAATTATTTTTACACTATTTATGACTTATTTTCATAATGTAAAAAGTGTGTAATTATTACAATATTAATCCAAACAATGATAATGAATTGTATTGTTATAAAGCTTTATTGATGTTCATGAAAACTTTGGCCTCTTTTCTTTGATTTAAACATTATTCATAAAGAATTTTATTCTACTCTTCTACAATATTGTAACCCCATCATTTAACCTGGTGCACATACCTAGCTATAGGGATTTTCTAAAACTAGAACTTTCTGATTTTTGATTTTGTTTTTGTTTTTTGAGATGGAGTCTCGCTATGTCACCCAGGCTGGAGTGCAGTGGACCAATCTCGGCTCACTTCAAGCTCCGCCTCCTGAGTTCAAGCGATTCTCCTGCCTCAGCCTCCTGAGTAGCTGGGACTACACATGCCCACCGCCATATCTGGCTAATTTTTGTATTTTTAGTAGAGACGAGGTTTCACCATGTTGCTCAGGCTGGTCCCAAACTCCTGACCTCATGATCCACCTGCCTCAGCCTCCCCAAGTCCTAGGATTACAGGCGTGCGCCACCCCGCACCCGGCCTCCCCTCCTAATTTTCCTCCACTATTTCACATCTTGGTGAATTAAGTTACCTTACATTTAGTTGCCTCTTACCATCCTCCCATCAAATTGGTCATCAGTATATGATTAGATTGTAGCGCATAAGAGTCACTTAATAAGTATTTAATGGGCTGGGTGCGGTGGCTCACGTCTATAATCCCAGCACTTTGGGAGGCTGAGGCGGGTGGATCACGAGGTCAGGAGATCAAGACCGGCCTGGACAACATGGTGAAACCCGTCTCTACCGAAAATACAAAAAATTAGCCGGGCATGGTGGCAGGCACCTGTAATCCCAGCTACTCAAGAGGCTGAGGCAGAAGAATTGCTTGAACCCGGGAGGTGGAGGTTGCAGTGAGCCCAGATCGTGCTCTGTACTCCAGCCTAGGGGATAGAGCAAGACTCACTCTCAAAAAATAAAAAAAAATTATATATATATATATAAAGTATTTAATGAATAAATGCCTCCAAAGATACCAATTATTTACAAGTCCCAAATAAAAGACTACTTCCCAATGCTCACCTTTTATTTTTGCTTTTGTAATTGAAAGATAAAATTGTGTGTATTTATTGTGCAAAATACGATGTTTTGAAGTGTATATACACTGTGGAATGGCTAGATCTAGCGCTCATCTTTGTTGATCTTGCCAGCAGCATCAGATGCAGTTGACCACTGCCACCCTCTTCAGTGCTCATTTTAGTTCTCAAGTCTTTATGTTCTTGTCATTTAATCCTACTTTTCTGTCTTATTTTCCTTTGCCAGCTCTTCCTTCTCTACCTGATCATTAAATGATGATTCTCAGGGCTCCGACTTTCATTCTCTCTTCTGCTTTTGCTCTTCTCAGCCATGCATTCGGTCTCTCCAGAAGAGCTCATTCACTCTCACAAAGACCACATTTGTGTCTTCATCAGACTTCCTTCTGACTTTCAGACCAACTGATAAAGGCATGTCCACCTGGATGTCCCATAGGTGCTTATCATCTTCCGCTTCACCCCTGGTTTTCTTACAGACTTCCGTATCATAATGAATGGTGCCACCTTCCCCACCTGCCATCCAGGCAAACAAGGTGGAGGCCTCAGAATCATTTTGGACACTACACACCTCCATCACCCACCCATCCCCTCACACGCACAGCATCTAATTCATCACCAAGTTCCTCCAATTCTGCCTCCTAAATCTCTGTCAGATCTACCCCTTCTCTCCATCCCCATCCCACAGCCTCAGTTTAGACTTTCCTCATTTCTCTCTTAAACTTTTGGAGAAACCTTCTAACTGACCTCTCTGCAACTATTAACTATCTCATACCCTCTATCACTCTGAGAATGATGATTCAAAGAAAGCAAATATGGCTTTATTTATAAATTCATCCTTTTATTTCATTTCCCGTAAGATTTAAGACAAATTAAAAGAACATTTATAAAGAACACTATTGCCAGGCACAGTGGCTCACTCCTGTAATTCCAGCAATTTGGGAGGCTGAGGCAGGTAGGTTGCTTGAGCCCAGAAATTTGAGACCAGCCCAAGCAACATGGCAAAACCCTGTCTCTACAAAAAAAGTGCAAAAAGAAATTATGCAGTCATTCTTGTACACACCTGTAGTCCCAGCTACTTGGGAGGCTGAGGCAGGACAATCACTTGAGCCTGGGTGATCAAGGCTGTAGTGAGCCAAGATGGCGCCAGTGTACTCCAACCTGGGTGACAGAGGGATACCCTGTTTCACAAAAACAAACCAAAAAAAAACCTTTTAAAATACATAAATTAGTTTAAAAATAAGAACCTGGAAAAACAGATGTAAACATAGTTCAAGACCACAAAGAAAGTTATAATGAAAAGAAAGAAAATATAAAACTCCATAGTATCATTCAATGAAACAACCAGCATGGCTCTGAGCTTCCTGGTGTTCATAGCAAAAGAAAAATCAGTAACACACTTGTATCATCCATAAGGTGACAAGGCACAGGTTCCTCAAAATAACCAAAGCTAATTGAAAATATATATACATATATTTAAAGTATATATATTTATATAAATATATAAATTTATAAATATATAAATTTATATAAATATATACTTTATATATAATTTGATTTCTATAAATATATATATATTTTTTAGATGGAGTCTCACTCTGTTGCCCAGGCTGGAGTGCAGTGGTGTGATCTCGGCTCACTGCAACCTCTACCTCCTGGGTTCAAGCAATTCTCCTGCCTCTGCCTCCCGAGTAGCTGGCATTACAGGTGCGTGCCTCCATGCCTGACTGATTTTTTGTATTTTTAGTAGAGACAGGGTTTTACCATGTTGGTCAGGCTGGTCTTGAACTCCTGACATCAAGTGATCCGCCCATTTCAGCTTCCCAAAGTGCTGGGATTATAGGCCCGAGCCACCACACCTGGCCTGAATTTTTTTTTTTTTTTTTTTTTTGAGATGAAGTCTTGCTCTGTTCCCAGACTGGAGTGTTCGGTGGTACGATCTCGACTCACTGCAACCTCTGACTCCCTGGTTGAAGCGATTCTTCTGCCTCAGCCTCCCAAGTAGCTGGGATTATAGGCACACACCATCATGCCTAGCTAATTTTTAGTAGAGACAGGGTTTCACCATGTTGGCCAAGATGGTCTCCATCTTCTGACCTCATGATCCGCCCGCCTCACCCTCCCAAAGTTCTGGGATTACAGGCCTGAGCCATCACACCCGGCCTGAAAATATTTTTTATGTGAGATATCTTATAAAGAACACTTCTACAATAACTACATCAGCAGATTTTGATAGTGTTTCTCAATGTAAGCCAAGCACGTGTATGTCTTAGCTTATTTTTCTGTTGCCAGAAAGGAGTACTTAAGGCTTGGTAATTTATAAAGAAAAGAGGTTTATTTGTTTCAGGGTTCTGCAGGCTGTACAAGAAACATGGCACCAGCATCTGCATCTGGTGAGAGCTTCAAGCTACTTCCCCTGATGGTGAATGGGGAGCCAGTGAACAGAGACCACATGCAGAAAGCAGAAGCAAGAGAGCAGGGGAAGGTGCCAGGCTCTTTTTAACACCAGCACTTGGGCAAACTGTCAGAGAAACTAATAAAATGAGAGCTCACTCATTACCATGAGGATGGCACCAAGCCATTCATGAGGGATCCATCCCCATGACCAAAACACCTCCCAGTAGGCCCCACCTCCAACAGTGGGGATCAAATTTCAACATGAGACTTGGCATGAACATACCATGTCCAAACCATAGCAATGTGCCAAAACCAGCTTCCCTAAACACAGTTCTACAGGGAAATTTAATCATGCTATTCCTTTGCTTAAAATCTGCCAGTAGTCTCCCATCCTCATGCAGATACCTCAGTGTAGAATCCGAGGCCCATTGTGAGCCAACCATGACTAAATTTATAACCTCATGCCTCGCTGGCCAGCAACCCTCACCCAACGTTCTCCCATGTTAAACTATTTGAGGATCCCTTTGGTTGCTCCCTAGCCCTGAAATAGTCTCCATCCTCATCCCTGCCATTCATTTGAAGAATACTTGCTCTTCTTCCAAGACTCAACATATGCATCAACTTACTAAACACCCCTTCCTGCCAAGCTGAGATGCTCTTTCTCTACTCCAATAATTTCTTGTACTTGGCACTGCTAAAACACTTATCAGATGGCTAATAACTGTAGTTTGTCTGTCCCCCCCACCATATGGTAAAACTGAGCAGGAACCCAACTCAGTGAGTTCTCAATATTTTTTAGTAAATAAACGATTATTTCTCTTGGAAGAAAAAAAAAAGAAATAACAAAAGCTGCAAGAACAACAAAACTCACTAGGACTTCTGAATTTTATTAATGTGCATGATGGGCAAAACAATCCACAGAGCTTGTCTGTAGCATGCTAGCTAGTTCTCAAACTAAGGGAAGATGCGTTGCGATCTTTTACTAAAGATATGTTTTATATAAAGTATGGTGTGATATCACCTGCTTGGTGGTAGATGGAATATCACCTAATAAGTGATTGGGGGGAATTTAAAGAAAGTAGAAAGGTTTGAGTTAGTCCATGGAGAACAAGAGTAAAGAGCAGGAGGCCTACAATGATTGATGTGTGGTTTAAAGCAAGTCAGTGAAACTGAGGACCACGATTTTGTTCCGATCCCTCAGCACCTTTGTACAGTACACATGTTGTTATCTATTTAAATATCAAATGTTTACCTTCTAAATCTCTCAATTTGTATTTGTTGACTTTTCATTGTCTCTTCATGTTAGGAAGTTAGATCTAGTCTGGAAGTTCTCAAACTTCAGGATTTATTAGAATCACCTGGAGAACTTGCAAAAACAGATAACTGGGTCCCACCCCCTAAATTTCCGATTCAAGAGATCTGGTATGGGACTTGAGAATTTCTATTTCTAACAAGCTCCTAGGTGGTGATAGTGCACTTGTTCCAAGGTCCACACTTTCAGAAACACTGCTAGTCTAGTCTATTTTAATAAAATATAAGTGACATTAATTCAGGGGTGGTGACCATCCTTTTATTGTGAACCTCTTCTATGAATTTTCTCTCCTCATCAGTGCCTTAACTAAAACTCTGAGGTCATTCTTTTGCAACTCCTTCAAGTGGAGGCTGCTGATTTTCCCACAATCCTCCCACCTAGATGGGAAGAAAGTTGGGCATCCACATTGCTCCTTATTGCCAGTTCCACACAATTAATTCTTCATCCATGTTTAGAAGGCCCCACTTCTTTGAGTCGTGTGATAACTGGTTACTAGTAACCCTCTGCCCTTCTTTGCAGCCATCTTCTGTCATTACCTTTATTAATTGAAGCCTTTAGCACGTGGTTCACAGTCCTATTTTTCTCTCTATATGTTATCATTTGAGGTAACTTACATGTCAACATGGGTAATATAACCAACACCTTATTCCATTATCTTCTCAGACCTCATTTCTAATGACTCTTTGCACCCTCCAATTCTGCAACTCACTCCCCTGACACACTAATTTGTGTCAATCCCTGAAACTGCTCCGACTCTGGAATAATGCATTCAAACATCCCACTCTGAGGACTCTACTATCCTGGCAGGGTTTCCTTCCCAGTGACTCCCACTGTAACTGTTCTTGCACCTAACAACCACTTCCATTCCCTATATCTCTCGGCCCTCCTTACCATGCCCGACACAGCTCCATTTCCTCTGCTCTCCAACTTAGGTTGCACAGAACAAATTTTCACCTACACTGATGCCAACAAACTTCCTTACCCCATTGTTCCGTGTGCCCACTTGCCAAAAGCCAAATATGTAATAGCCCATCTGTCCACCTTCTCTGCATCTTTACCTGGTGTAGTCCACTCAGTGCTATGGGAGAAGATCACTCAGTAGTCCAGATTGGTTCATCATAAATTCAGTCTCCAAATTCACCTGTGCATTCAACAACTACCAATAACCAATATTCTGTCTGTGTTTCCCTAATCATGGTGGTAATTCAAACTTTTTCTACTCTCCTTTAATTTCTTCCCTTTTCATTCTCAGTAGATGATCTTGCATTCACAAAGAAAATAAATCCACAGAGAGACTCTCTCATACCCCTCCAGCTGACTGAAAGTGGCCCACCTCTACACCCTTGATTCCTTCCTTCCCTTCTATCACATTTGAAAATGATGTCACTCTCCCTTCTTACAGCTAACCTCTGTTACAAATGCTCTACATCCACCCCAGGCTTCCCAGGAACCTTGTCCTGTTGTTTCAACTTGTCCTTCCCTTTGACTAAACACATTTAAGAATATTCAGATATCTTCCATTTTTATAAAGGTCTTTCCTCAACCTCATGCACTCCTTTAGCTGCTGGCCTTTCTTTTTGCTGCTTTCCCTTAAAGACTGACTTCTAGGAAGTTGATTATGTACTCACTATACCCACTTCCTCACCTTCCATTCACTCCTCAATCCATTATTAAGCCCTCCCCCACCACACAGTGAAACTACTCTCTCCCCTAGTGAGCTCCTAAAGCCTTAGGAATTAAGTTACCATCAACATGCCACTCTCTCTCTCCAAGCTCCAGTCTTGATTGCAGCTGCATACTTCTGGATGTGCAACAGGCACCTCAAACTCAACACATGCAGAACTGATCTTGCCCACTGCCCTGCTGCCACATTCCTCCTCCTCTGCCCCACACAGTATCACTATGGGAATAGTATCACCACTCACACAATTGATGAAACCAAAACTTACCTGTCACATCTGACTCTACCTCCTCATCATCCCCAGTCACTCTTCATGACCAGCAGATTCCACTGATTCAATATAAACTACCACTGCCATCTTCACAGCATTGCATGGCCACAACCTAAGGCCAAGTAACTTGTGTCATGTGTGAATTACTGTAACTGCAGGTCTTACAGTGGTTGGTCCTGCCCTACACAGTAGCCAGAATTATCTTTCCCTGCTTGAAACTCTTTAACTTGAAGCTCTGTTTCTCTCAGGATAAATCTCAAATTGCTTGCCGTTTACAAGGCCCTTCTCTATTCCGTCCGTATCCACTCCTCTAGCCTTACCTCTCGCCATTCTTTTTCCTGTCATTTATCTAGACAACCTGCACTTACTTTTCAGTTATTCAACCAGGCTCTTCTCTGTCATTTCCAGACTTTCTCTCTGCCACTGTTTCATCCCTCCTTTACCTAAAAACCCACTTTACCTCCCTAACTTCTACTTATTCTTAAAGTGTCAGCTTAGTTGAACTTGTCTCAGAGGCTAAAAAAAAAAAAAACAAAAAAAAACAGGCCGGGCGCAGTGGCTCATGCATGTAATTCCAGCACTTTGGGAGGCTGAGGCGGGTGGAGGACCTAAGGTCAGGAGTTCAAGACCAGCCTGGCCAACATGGTGAAACCCCACCTGTACGAAAAGTTCAAAAATTAGCTGGGTGTGGTGGCACATGCCTGTAATCCCAGCTACTCGGGAGGCTGAGGCAGGAGAATCACTTGAACCCAGGAGGCGGAGATCTCAAAAATGAGTGAGACTGTCTCGGGAAAAAAAAAAAAAAGAAATAAAAAGAAAAAGTAAAAGAAAAAAAAATCTCAGTTCAGTCATTACTACCTCTGGGGAAGCTTCTCTGGATTTTCCAGTGTTGGTTGTGTAACTCTCCCCATGCTCCCTTTGCCTCTTTTACTTCATTGATCATAGCACTTTTGACATGCCATGGCTCCATAAAGAGAGAGCTCTGTGGTGTTTGCCCTTATATCTTTAATGTCCAGCACATAGTTGGCACTCAAATCCATACTAATTAAAGTAATATATTTATGAAAGCAATTAACCAAAGGAAAAAAAGAACAAGTCATCCAGGGATAATATTGGGTGTGTGAATATGCAATGCAACAGTGAGCATGTAATTCATATTAAAATCTGCATGACTTTTCTACTGATTCAGAATTGATAACAAAGTATCCCTCGACTGGGCGCAGTGGCTCACATGTGTAATCCCAGCACTTTGGAAGGCCGAGGCAGGCAGATCACAAGGTCAGGAGTTCGAGACTAGCCTGGCTAATATGGTGAAGCCCCATCTCTACTAAAAATACAAAAATTAGCCAGCCGTGGTAGCGGGTGTCTGTAGTCCCAGCTACTCAGGAGGCTGAGGCAGGAGAATCATTTGAACCCGGGAGGTGGAGGTTACAGTGAGCCGAGACCACACCACTGCACTCCAGCCTGGGTGACAGAGCGAGACTCCGTCTCAAAAACAAACAAACAAAAGGATCCCTCCAAACAAGGGACACAAGTCTATGTGCATTTTCCCTTCTATTCTCTGTAGTATCAACATTAAAATGTGATAGCAGAAAAGACTTGGTGGGGGGGCTGTTCTTTACTTCTTCTAAACCAAGCTGTGTCCTCCAGAAAACGATTATCCAATAAAATAGTGATAAGTATTCCACAAATAAGATAATTAAATATAAGAATATGAACTGGGACTGGGTGCGGTGGCTCACATCTGTAATCCAGGCACTTTGGGAGGCCAAGGCAGGCGGATCACCTGAGGTCAGGAGTTCGAGACCAGCCTGGCCAACATGGTGAAACTCCATCTCTAGTAAAAATACAAAACTAGCCAGGTGTGGTGGTGCGTGCCTGTAATTCCAGCTACTCGGGGAGGCTGAGGCAGGAGAATCACGTGAACCCAGGAGGCAGAGGTTGCAGTGAGCTGAGATCACTCTATTGCACTCCAGCCTGGACAAAGAAAAAGAACAAAACTTGGTTTCAAATAAAAAAAAAAAAAAAAAAAAAAAAAAGAGAATATGAACGGGAATGTCTGTTAAAGAGATAAAGGATATGTCTTTCATAGACGCAATTTGGGAAATACCGTCCGGCAGCAGTGTTCGCTCCAATTCAGTCAAAACTTGCCATATCTGAGGTATGCATGGCCTTGTTACTCAATTGGCATTCCTATCACAGGAGTTGTTCCAAGGAGTGACTATTCAGAGCTGTATTCGCTGGTAACTCCTCACTCTTTGGCACTCCTTTCCATTCTTCTAATCTCCACTGCACTCCACCCTCAATCCCCTCTCATATCTCCACCCTAAAATGCCCCAGGTTTCACATCTTAGCTTGAATTGAAGCCTGCTTTCAGCATCCACCAAATCCATCATTCAAGGGCAATGACAAGTTCTGAAAGTAATAAAGTCCCATTTGGAAAATGTTTTTAAGTAGAGTACATAAAAGGCAGTCAAGCAGATATAAGCTTTTCCAAATTATGAGTTTATACTTACAAATTAAAAGGAAGGTTGGAATACAGAAACAATGAAAGAAAAAAAAATGAGTCATATTTATAATGAGCAAATATATCAAGTCACTGGCTGAGAAGACAGAAAGACAGGAGTTCTGAAATGGTCAAACAGTGGTGAAAATAGTTGTTGACTTCATCCGTGGTTGAGATGTTTAGTAAATGGACAAGGTATCAAATATCTTAGCCATTTTGGCATTGAATAATTATGGAGTTTCCTATACTGTTCTTCTACCTTCAGAAAATGAAAACAAATGTAAAAGCAAGAGATAATGAAAAAATTGAGTAAAGATGTTCGACTTGGCCAGGTGCAGCGGCTCACGCCTGAAATCCCAGCACTTTGGGCGCCGAGGCATGTAGATCACCTGAGGTCAGGAGTTCGAGACCAGCCTGGCTAACATGATGAAACCTCGTAGCTACCAAAAAAAAAAAAAAAAAAAATACAAAAAATTAGCTGGGTGTGGTGGCTGGCACCTGTAATCCCTGCTACTTGGGAGGCTGAGGCAGGAGAATCCCTTGAACCCGGGAGGCAGAGGTTTCAGTGAGCCAAGATCACCCCGTTGCACTCCAGCTTGGGTAGGCAACAGCAGCACAACTCCCATCTCAAGAAAAAATATATATATATATATCAGACTAGAGAACCTACCCTTAGATAGTTTTAGCTACATATTTTACACTATTTGCTGTTTTAAATTTACTGCCCACAACTTACTGTCTATAATTTACTGCCACAATCAGCTCTCACTTTCTTCTTTAATTCATCTAGCAATTTTTGATACTGCTTTGAGAACTCACCAACAATAAAGTTATTCTTTCTACTTTTAGGGCTAAAATATTTATTAATTTTTAAAGACTACTCTCCTCACTGACTTTTCCAAAAATGTAAGAAAGAAGGACAAAGCCTAATTATGCTATTTTGGGTACAAAAAGAGGATAAGAAATGTATAACATAAGAAAGGGGAAATTAAGATATAATATTTGATAAAATTTAATAGGTATTCTCTGATTTTAAAATATGAAATAGAATGGAGTTTTCTTAACCTGACATAGGAATGAACATATTAAAAACCTACAGCAAATATATTTCTTATTAGCAAAAAGTTATAAACATTCCTTTTAAAATGAAAAACAAGAATAGAACATTGAATACTACTTCTATTAAGAGAAGCAATAATAATAGTCTAATTAATTATACTAGTAATTATTAATAGTATATGTAATAGAAGCAACAATGCAATTAGAATATGCAATTAGCCAGTGCAAATAATGCAATTAGCCAATGCAAGTAGAAAAGAAAAATAGGCGGGGCATGGTAGCTCACGCCTGTAATCCTAGCACTTTGGGAGGCTCAGGCGGGTGGATCACAAGGTGAGGAGGTCGAGACCAGCCTGACAAACATGGTGAAACCCTGTCTCTACTAAAAATGCAAAAATTAGCCAGCATGGTGGCATGCACCTGTAATCCCAGCTACTCAGGAGGCTAAGGCAGAATAATTGCTTGAACCCAGGAAGCGGAGGTTGCAGTGAGCAGAGATCACACCACTGAACTCCAGCCTGGGCGACGAGCAAGATTCTGTCTCAAAAAAAGAAAAAAGAAAAGAAAAAGAAAATAAAAGGGTTGAAAAGAAAGAAAACTGCCTGTATTAATTCTATGGCTGCTGTAACAAATTACCAAAATTCGGTGGCTTAAAATAACACAAATGCGTTATCTTACAGTTCTGTAGTTCAGAAGTCCAAAATGGATCTCATAGTGCTAAAATTAAGGTGTTGGCAGGGCTGCACTCCTTTCTGGAAGCTCTAGGGAAGAATCATTATCCTTGCCTTTTACAGCTTCTAGTGGCTTCTTGCGTTCCTTGGCTCATAACCCCCTTCCTTATTCCTCAAAGACAGTAACATTAGGCCAAGTCCTTCAGATGCTGCAATCACTCTGAGTCTCTCTCTTCTCTCTCTCTCTCTCTCTCTCACTTTTTAGAACCCTTGTGATTACATTGGACCCACCTGGATAACCCAACATACTCGCCCTATTTTAAGGTCAGCTGATAGCAAGCAACCTTAATTCTATCTGCAACCCTAATTTCTCCTTGGCTTACAGCATAACATATTCACAGGTTCCGGGGATTAGGACATGGATATCTTTAAGGTATCATTATTCTGCCTACCACACTGCCACCGCTCACAGGTTGTGTATATAGATAAACCTAAAGAAACTGTAAACCATCAGATTTTGTGATATTGTCATCTTCTAAAAATTATAAGTAGTTAGCATAGCATTGCTGTTTTTATAAAATAAAGATACTTAGCATAAACATGGGCTGCAGGTAAAAAATAAAAATAAAATAAAGATGCCATTGGCATCTCATACCTTTCACATGTTCCTCTAGTAAGAATACGTAAAACACTTCTTTTCTTTTTTTTTCTTTTTTGAGACGGAGTTTCATTCTTGCTGCTCAGGCTGGAGTGCAATGGCGCCATCTCAGCTCGCTGCAACTTCCACCTCCCAGGTTCTAGCAATTCTCCTGCCTCAGCCTCCCAAGCAGCTGGGATCACAGGCACGTGCCACCATACCCGGCTAATTTTTGGTATTTAGTAGAGACAGGGTTTCACCATGTTGGTCAGGCTGGTCTTGAACTCCTGACTTCAGGTGATCCACCCGCCTCAGCCTCCCAAAATCCTGGGATTACAGGCATGAGCCACTGCGCCCCACCAAAACACTTCTTCTTATGGTAATACTTAACAAATGTTTATTGACTTCAATTTATCTTCAAAATATTATGGTGTGTGATTTTTGCTACTTGTATTGATCTCAGTTGGCAGCCTGTTTTTGGCTTTGTTTTGTTTTCTTTTAGTCTGAGGATTTCCTGAGAGAGCATGTGACAGGACACTACACTTAATCCTCATACCCCTGGAAAGAAAATACAATTCTCTTTCACAAATAAAGCCGAGACTCAGAGAAGTTGGATCACCAGCCCAAGATTATTAAGTAAATAAGTGACTGAGAAAAGATTTTAATGCAGGACAAATGTTACAGCTCTTTCCACCCCACCACTATGCCTTGTTACTAGATGACTCTAACACTTTCTCCAATTCTGAGATGACATGATTCCATATGTGGCTGGTGAAAATAAACAACTATAAATACCACTTTATATTTCCATACCACTTAGTGTTTTTAAATCATTTCCTATCAGTTCTATCTGATTCTTCCAATAACTATAAAAGATTAATAGCATTAATATTTTCACTTGGAAAAAATAATCCAAAGAGAATGAGTGACTTAGCCAGTGTGATACAACTATTAACAGCAGAGCCTGGAACCAGAGCCTCCTAACTCTTATAACTTTGTTCTTTCACCGGGACATGAAGCATGAAAGCCCAAAAAAGCAAACAGTGTTCCAAAAGCCTTTCTAACATGTATTTTCCACGAGAAGTTTTTGGGCAAGAAAAAAATCTACTCTAAATTTTCGTCATTTTCTTCTTTTTCCTTTTTTTTTTTTTAATATTAGGAAAAAGTTATTTCTAGAATGTTCTCAATTGATGTTTGCAAAGTCTTTTTTGGCATCCAAAACACAAGTAGGTTAGTGTTGAAGAACTCAGTTACTAGAGCCAATTAGCATTTTTTTTTTTTTTTTGAGATAGAGTCTCACTCTGTCTCCCAGGCTGGAGGGCAGTGGTGTGATCTCAGCTCACTGCAACCTCTGCCTCTTGGGTTCAAGCGATTCTCATGCCTCAGCCTCCCACATAGCTGGGATTACAGGCATGTGCCACTAAGCCTGGCTAATTTTTGTATTGTTAGTAGAGACGGGGTTTTGCCATGTTGGCCAGGCTGGTCTTGAACTCCTGACCTCAGGTGATCCACCTGCCTTGGCCTCCCAAAGTGCTGGAATTACAGGCATGAGCCACATGCCTGGTCCAATTAGCCTATATTTGAATCCCTGTTCAACCACTTACTAAAGCACGTTATCTGATCTCTGTGGGCCTTGGTTTCCTAATTTGTAAAATGGAAAAGATAAAATTACTCATCTCAAAGTGGTAAGTTAATACACATATTTAGTGAGTTAATACACATACATGCTTAGGTCAGACTCTGACCCAGTCAATTCTCAATGAACCACTAGCTATTTTTCTCTTCAGAACAGAAGCCTTGTATATCTATCAGATCAGTAGAAAGTTTGCAGTGATTAAGAAGTTCTGCTCTATGTTCAGAATGTGAGACATTTGTTCTTAAAAGCTAAATGCTTTGTCTTGCATTTTAATGACTACTTAGTGTACCAAAAGTACCTATACACTATATATACTGGCTTAAGGACTAATTTTTATACAAAAACTAATGAGAAAAAGGGTAGTTTTCTTCAGATAAACTAAAAAATAATGAATGTCACCACCTCTTAAGACACTTAGCAAGTTTCCTTGTGTAAAAATGATAAACTATTCATAGGAAAAAGATATGGGACTCTCAGGACTGAACAATTTGTGAGAAAGTCATCAAAAGACAGCTATATTAAGAATAGTTGAAATAGGGGCATTTTGCTACATTCTTGCCCCTATTGTTTTCACAGCCTAGTTAAACTGCTGGACAAGCTGGAATTCCAAGTGTCTTGCTCAAACAGTTGTGCATGCCAGAACACTTATATAACCCTGAACTTTTGTATTCCAAGCCTGGCATCATGCAGCGTATTGTAATATTAACACAAAGAGATTATTAACACCTAGCTTAGGGTAATGGGCTTCTTATGAACTAGTCTCTTCCTATTCAACTAGAATAGTGCAGAATTTTATCGACATGCAATAAAGATTGACTCATAAGAATGTCGTTACATCACTCTTTTGTCATATAACTTTTTAGCAATTCAGTGTGTGTTTGAGCTCTTTTAAAGATACTTTCATTTTGACTAAAACATTATTAAAGCATTATTATATAAAATATAGCACAGCAAGAAGTCAATAAGTAACTATAATGATGCTTCCTCCACAGAGGTGATGCCTCTAACACACATGTGCATAGGTTGTTTTTCTAACACTAGTGATATTTGCAATGAACCAAGAAAATGCTCTTGTTCGAGGTCCTTCAAGGCCAGTGGCATGAATTTAAGTGATCCACCAACATGTCCAAAACTAACTGGTTCCTTGGCTCTATATAATGGAGGCACTAGGTGACCAAACTCTGATCAATCAGTTCCGTTTAACAGTCTCAGAGGGCTACAGCTAAGCTCTTTGCAAATAAGACACGAATTCATGAGCACCATAAGTATAGAGGTAATAGTAATAGATGTCACTGACTTAGTGCTTACCACATACTATTATGCTGAGCCATCATATATCTTATTTCATCCTTATAACCACACCGTGAACTAGGCATATTATTACTCTCATTTTACACATCAGAAAACTAAAACTCAGAAAGATAAGTAATTCACCCAGGCTCACACAGCTAGACAGTAGCAGAGACAGAATTTGAACCTAAGCACCACACTCTCATCTACAAAGCTAAAATGAAGAGCCTTACAGCCAATGCAAAGTTAGAGATATGCCCAGAGTACACCGTGGCACAAAGGAGGAACATTTGACCAAAGCAACTCCATTTCTCACTGTACAATTCAAGAATGCTAAAAAAAAAAAAAAAAAAAAAAAAATTGTTGCCGGACTTAGGATAGGAGGTCATAAGTCCATGCAGGAATCCAAAGATCTCCCAAATGTCTGTTTCCAACATCCGGAACTGGTCCATAGGGGATCTGGAAGGTGAAGTCTTCCCTCTTCTCTAAGACCCAAACAAAAATTAGAAATCATGATACTGGCTAAAAATGTTTTCTGTCCCCTCCATCAAACACATTAAATCCCATAATAAATTGGGTCACTATCTGTTGAGATTTTCACTTCAAAAGCTAGCCATTGTTAAACACACCCTTCCTTCAATATAATAAACAGTAATCTATTTCTTTGTTAGAGTACATCTGACAGCAGTAGGACGCCAATTATCATGGTTAACCTAATAAAAACTTCAGGTATAACTCTGGACCCAGACATCAAATACAAATATATATGTAAACATTATATATATGTAAATATATGAAAATATGGTTTTTTTTACTTTTGTGTCTTAGAACAGTAGGAGATAGCACAAAATACATTAGAAAACACGGTAAGAACAAAGCCTATTGTATAGAATCAGCTGGCTGAAAGTAATGCTCATGCCTGAAATCCCAGGACCTTGGGAGGCCAAGGTGAGAGGATTGCTTGAACTCAGGGGTTTGAGACCAGACTGGGCAACATAGTAGACCCCATCTCTACCAAAAACGTAAAAATTAGCCAGGCGTAGTGGCTCGTGCCTGTAGTCCCAACTACTCGGGAGGCTGAGGTGGGAGGATCACTTGAGCCCAGGAGGTTGAGGCTGTTGTAAGCTGTGATCATGCCACTGCACTCCAGCCTCGTCAACAGAGCAGCAAGACTCTGTCTCAAAATAAGTTAATAAAAAAAAAAAAGACTGCTGATCCATATTCTGAAATATATAAGGATAAAATAGGAAAAAATTAAGACGGAAAAAATAACCTTATTGTGAGATTAAGGTGCTATGTTGTTATATATACTATACTCTGAAAATATTCAACCATTTACACTAACATCACTTGTGAGAGATGTGAATCAGATAATGAAAAGGGATGCATAAGGGAAAACTAATAATCAGAATAAATATTGTTAATACTCTGAGTTAGAGCATTAGAGCGTTTTGTGGTGAAATGACCTTCACATTCTCCTCAATTAACCAGCCCTTTCACAGTAAGGGAGGAGATAGGAATCAGAGCACATACATAACTGCATGTATCATGTAAAATTGGTAATTATAATAAAAACTTCCATTTAATGGTACTCCATGGTTCAGAGTACTTCTATGTACTCTCCTAAAAGTAATTATATTTTGAATTCATACTGTATATGTCCTCTAAAGTGCTGAGGGTACCTTTACATATACAATTTAAGCAAGCAAAACTTACTCAGGGAAAGGCAACATAGTGTCAGTGAAACGCAAGTAGGAATTATTTGCAGTGTATTCCAGGACACCAGTCAATTCAACATTCAGACTTTCAGAAAATCAAAACCTGATTTAAAGAGAAATGGGAACGTGGTGGGCAAGTAAAAGATATGGATGTTGGGATATATGCAGGAAACCAAAAAATAAACATATATTCAGAAAAGTGGCATTTTGCTCAAGCATGGTGGTTCACACCCGTAATCCCAGCACTTTGGGAAGTTGATGCAGATGGATCCCTTGAGGCCAGGAGTTTGAGAACAGCCTGGCCAACATGGCAAAACCCCATCTCTATTAAAAATACAAGAAAAAAAATTACCTGGGTGTGGTGGCACACGCCTGTAATCCTGGCTACTCAGGAGGCTGAGGCACGAGAATCGCTTGGACCTGGGAGGTGGAGGTTGCAGTGAGCCAAGATCATGCCACTGCACTCCAGCCTGGGTGACAGGGTGAGACTCTGTCTTAAAACAAACAAACAAACAAAAACCTGGCATTTTGATTATCTGAAAGGGTTCTTAGTTTCTGGGAGCCTCAAGTGTTCATTGGCTGGTATTAAATAGATGGCCTTATCCCTGTGTATTCACATTGTCTTCTCTCTCTAAGGGTCAGTTTCTTTGACAAAATTTCCCCTTTTTGTAAGGACTCAATCATATTAGATTAGGGCCCATCCTAATGACCTCATCTTAACTTGATCATCAGCAAAGATCCTATTTTCCAAATCAAGTCATATGCACAAGTACCGGGGGTTAGAACTTCAACATCTTTTGAGGGGACACTTTAAACTCATTAAAGGAGGATACAATAGGCCGAGCCCAGTGGCTCACACCTGTAATCCCAGCACTTTGGGAGGCCAAGGTGGGCAGATCATGAGGTCAGGAGTTTGAGACCAGCCTGGCCAATATGGTGAAGCCCCATCTCTAATAAAAAAACAAAAAACAGAAAAAACTAGTCAGGCATGGTGACGCACACCTGTAGTCCCAGCTACTCAGGAGGCTGAGGCAGGAGAATCGCTTGAACCAAGGAGGCAGAGGTTGCGGTGGAGATTGTATCACGGCATTCCACCTTGGGCAATCTCAAAAAAAAAAAAAAAAGGAGGATACAATAGAAGAAAGAAACTGAATACAGGTATAACAGCTACTGCCCTGCTTTTCTATTCCCCAAAACCGTGGAACCCAGTAAACTGCTGTGAAACTTGGAGTAATTTTCTGGAAGTGGTGCTGATATTCTGGCATACAGTATGTTGTTTGTTTCTGCTGAATGCTTTTTAAAAAGAGAGGGCTTCATAATAAAGAAATTTTTGTTCTGGTATTCTTTTGAGTTTGTTTATTAATAACAGGATTTTATGTAGTTAACAATAGGAATTTTATACTTCAGGCTGTACCAAAGTCTACAAGTCAAACAACAGGGACAACAAATAAGTCAACAGATAACTCCTAACTTTAAATAGTCATTTCCAGGCTAGGTGCGGTAGCTCATGCCTGTAATCCCAGCACTCTGGGAGGCCAAGGCGGGTGGAATACCTGAGGTCAGGAGTTTGAGACTAGCCTGGCCAACATGGCAAAACCCCGTCTCTAGTAAAAATACAAAAATTAGTCGGGCATGGTGGCAGGCACCTGTAATCCCAGCCACTCAGGAGGCTGAGACAGGAGAATTGCTTGAACCCAGGAGGCGGAGGTTGCAGTGAGCCGAGATCAAGCCACTGTACTCCAGCCTGGGTGACACAGCAAGACTTCATCTCAAAAAAAAAAAAAAGAGAAAAATAGTAATTTCCAAAGACAGAGATTTCTTACATTTTATTTTATTTTTGACCCATAATTTTGCATACTTATGGGACACAGTGTGATCTTTAAATACAGGTATGCATTGTGAAATGATCAAATCAGGGTAACTGGCTTACCTTCACTTCAAACATTTATCATTTCTTCGTCATAAGAACATTCAAAACTTTTCATTATTTCGAAATATTCACTATTGTCAAATATAGTCAAAAATAGGACACCAGACCTTATTTCTTCAAACTAGCTGCAATCCTATACCCGTTCACTAACCTCTCCTCATTTCCCCATCCTCCCTATCTACCCAACCCCACCGTGACCCTCTGGTAACCACTATTCTACTATATTTCTAGGAGATCAGCTTTTAAAAATTCCTCAAAGAAGGGGCAGCTGGCACACGGCGACACCAAGAGAGTGAAAGCCCCCAGACTCTTTGAGGGTCTCAGCCACGAAGTGATCGTGTCTGCAGCATGTGGGCGGAACCACACCTTGGCCTTGACAGAAACTGGCTCTGTGTTTGCCTTTGGGGAGAACAAGATGGGGCAGCTGGTCCTTGGCAACCAGACAGACCCTGTCCACAGCGCAGATAATGTACAATGGCCAGCCAATTACCAAAATAGCCTGTGGGGCTGGATTCAGTACGATAATAGACTGCAAAGGAAACCTCTGTTCCTTTGGGTGCCCTGAATATGGTCAGCTGAGACACAATTCAGATGGGAAGTTCATTGCCTGGCCACAGCAGATAGAATACGACTGCAAACTGGTGCCCCGGCAAGTGGCCATCTTCATTGAGAAGACCAAAAATGAACAGATGCCACCTGTACCAAACGTGGTTGTGCAAGACGTGGCCTGTGGCGCTAATGACACACTGGTTCTGGACTCCCAGAAGCAAGTCTTCTCCTGGGGCTCTGGTGGCTATGGCAGTTTGGGCCATGCAGAGCAGAAGGATGAGATGGTCCCCTGCCTGGTGAAGCTGTTTGACTTTTCTGGATGTGGGGCGTCCCAGATCTATGCTGGTTACACCTGCTCCTTTGCCATCAGTGAAGTGGGTGGTCTGTTTCTCTGGGGGGCCACCAACACCTCCCATGAATCTACCGTGTACCCAAAAGCAGTGCAGGACCTCTGTGGCTAGAGAACCCAGAGCCTGGCTTGTGGGAAGAGCAGCATCACTGTGGCCGCCAATGAGAGTACCATCAGCTGGGGCCTGTTGCCGACCTTCGAGGAACAGGGCTACGGGGACCACAAGCCCAAGTCTTCCACTGCAGCCCAGGAGGTAAAGACTCTGGATAGCATTTCCTCAGAGCAGGTCGCCAAGCGCTACTCACACTTCTTGGTGATAGCAAGAGACAAACGCGAGACCGAGAAAGAGAAGATCAAGAAACTGCCAGAATAAAACTCCCCAACCCTCTGATGCTCCCAGAGACGACTCCAACTCCACACTTCTCACAGCAGATGTCATTTCCATGAGCACTGGGAAGTGAAGTCAAACTAGGAATTTTAAAAAGCAAAAGTTGCTGGGTGCAGTGGCTCAGGCCTGTAATCCCAGCACTTTGGGAGGCTGAGGTAGGCAGATCACCTGAGGTCAGGAGTTCAAGACCAGCCTGGCCAATGTAATGAAACCCTGTCTCTACTAAAAACACAAAAAATTAGCCAGGCATGGTGCCTTGCACCTGTAATCCCACCTACTCGGGAGGCTGAGGCAAGAGAATCACTTGAACCCAGGAGGCAGAGGTTGCATTGATCTGAGATCGCGCCACTGCACTCCAGCCTGGGTGACAAGAGCGAAACTCCATCTCAAAAAAAAGCAGAATTTGACCAAAGATGCATTTTTGTTTAGGCTCCCTGAGGTTCCATTTTATAAGCCATCCAACGTTAACTACCTTTTTTTCTGTATGCTTTCCAAAGTATGCTTTTTCCTCTTAATGTTGAATTAAAGTATTTGCTCATAGTTGACTTACTATTCCTACAAAAGAGGCAGAAACTTTGAGCCATCTAGGTTTTTTTTAAGTTTTTACTTTCTTCCTCTCCTAAATACACTCCCCAAAACACCCCTTTCCAGTTATAATTAGCATCGTGATCCAAGCGGATGCTACATGGAAGAGGAATCGCCATTTACTCAGAAAAAATGCCCCTTACAGGAACTGGCAGCAGCCAGCTAGGCAAAGTTGGTCCCCGCCGGCTGGCCTTCATCCAAAATCACACTCGCGGGCTTCAGAAGCATCCGTGACACTCCTTTCCCGCTTTTTCTTGCACATCAGCAGAGGCCGGTGTCAGTTCTGATTGAGGCCAGTATCGGTTCTCTTTCTCCCCCTTGCTGCCTATAGCCCACAGCCTTCTGGCTGCGCCATTATAGAATCTGCCGTGTCCCTCCTGGTAGGGGTGTTGGGGGTCTCTGTTTAGCATTTATACCTACTTTGGCTGTAAAAGAAGTCCAAATGAAAATCAGGTGATGGTGGAACCATGGGACTTGGGGGTGGGGCAGAGGTGGGAACATTTGTATCAGTTGAGTCAGCTCCGTGGCTCCCTGTGGAGCCAGGGCTGAGCCTTGTCACGCACACTCACCAGTTAGAGATTGATCAGCCAGCAGTCAAGTGCATTCTCTGGTCCTTGCAAGAAGGATCAGCCCTGTCCGTACCAGCCTTGTGCAAGACGTGCTTTGGTCCCCTTTTCTCTCCCGCCTGGATCTTGCCTCTCACGGGCCATCCTGTTGCTGAGACTCAGGGTACCTTTCTGCTGACCCAGCTCCCTCTAGTCTTGGCTCTGGTACCAAATAGTCGGGATTACCGAAGAGTCCCCTTTGTTGCGTGTCAGCACGGATGCTGTGACTGCCAACCGCGTCCCCATCAAGTGCTCATGTCCGAGCTTGCCGCCCTGTGCGCTGTGCTGAGTGACTAATGAGGTGCCTTTCCTGGAACCCTCCTCTCACCTGGACCCAAGACAGGTGACAGCTCTGACTGGGGCTTTTGGTTTCCAGAGGGTCTAGACTGGTTTGGGTGCTTTAAAATAGATATTTAGTTCAGTGGTGCTAATGGGGGAGATGGGAATAGAACTTAAGTGTGAAACTTGGGTGGATGGGGGTTAAATATTGGTCTCTTCAAGGTTTGTTTGTTTGTTTGTTTTTCTTTTGCTGTTGTTACCACTTATCACTGTCTCTATGTTAAAATGCCAAAAACGATCTAGTTGTTGCTTTTTTCCCAAGTTTCCACCCCAGTCGCTCCTTACCATGACTCCTGCTGGTGGAGGGTAGGTAGCAGTGTCTGTCCTGGCAGTCCAAAGGCCCTGTCGGAGGAGACTGGCCTGCATCTCTCTAAGACCTAGTCTGACACCATGCTTATCTCTTGTTCTGTGTTCAATCAGTAGTCCAGGGGAGCTCTTCCGCCACTTCAGAGCTTTGTTAAACTAACCTAATTTGTCCAAATCACCCCCAAGCCACCATCTCTGACTCAAGTTTCCATGCAACTGCCCAATCTGTTTCTCTGGACAGGTCTCTTTCCTGGAACACAGGCCAAGCATGTGTTGCTCCTCGCATCCTTGAGGTCTCTCCTTTGAGTCGTGGTCGCCGAGAGGGTTGAGGAAGCAGCACCCGAGGTCCCAGCCTTTGCAGGAGCCGCCTTGGGCAGAGCTGGGCTTAGATCTTCTGGTGGCCTCATGTAAACCCGACAGCCAGGCTCTTCTAGAACCCTTGCCAGGGACTGGAGCAGGAAACGGACCTTCGAAGTGAAGACTGCCATGTCTGACACCTCCTTTTGGCTTAGACTGAAAAATGAATTTCCTAATGGGTTAAATCCCTTAAAACAAGGAGTTGCGGGGAAGGACGTCATGCACTCCTAGAGAAAGGTACACAGTTGCCCGGCTGGGAAGGTGCTTTGCACTGACCCCGTGGGCATCTGACTGGTCTTCCAGCTCAGGAAAAAGAATTTGAAAGAGGCTTAGAGTGAAGGGGAATCAAAGAGGAGGTTGTGATTTGGTCGAAGGTGCCTGGTTTAGCGCTGCAATTATTTCGTGTGTGTGTGTGTGTGCGCGTGCGTGTGTGTGTGTGTGTGTGTATATATATATATAAATTTCTTGGAATGAACATTTTAAACAATTTTTTTTTTGAGACATAGTCTCACTCTGTTGCCCAGGCTGTAGTACAGTGGTGCGATCTCCACTCACTGCAACCTCCACCTGCCTGGTTCAAGTGATTCTCCTGCTTCAGCCTCTTGAGTAGTTGAGATTACAGGCTCCTGCCACCATGCCTGGCTAACATTTGTATTTTTAGTAGAGACGGGGTTTCTCCATGTTGGCCAGGCTGGTCTCGGCTTCCCAAAGTGCTGGGATTACAGGCGTGAGCCACCATGCCTGCTTTCACCCATTTTTAAAAATTATATTATTGGTTTTCTTGGTATTGAATTGTCTGAGTTTCTTACATATTCTTAGACATTAACCACTGGTCAGATGCAGTTATTTATTGTTTCTTTTGCTGTGCAGCTTTTCAGTTTTGTATACTTCTATTTGTTTATTTTTGCTTTTATTGCCTATAAGTTTGAACTGTTATCCAAAAAAATCTTTGCCCAGAGCAGTGTTATAAAGCATTTCCCCAGGGTTTGCTTCTAGTAGTTTCATAGTTTCAGTACTTATATTTAAATCCTTTAATTTTTTTTTTTTTTTTTTGAGAGAGAGTCTCATCGCCCAGGCTGGAGTGCAATGGCATGAACACCGTTCACTGAAGCCTCGATCTCTAGGGCTCAAGCAATCCTCCCAACTCAGTCTCCCAAGTAGCTGGAACTACAGGCACGTGCCACCATGCCTGGCTAATTTTTTTTTAATTTTTCATAGAAAAGGGGTCTTGCTCTGTTACTCAGGCTGGTCTCGAACTCCTGGCCTCAAGCAATCTCCCCACCAAAGCCTGCCAAACTGCTGGGATTATAAGGGTGAGCCACCATGCCTGGCCTACATTTATATTTAATCCATTTTGACCTGATTTTTGCATATGCTGAGAAATGGGGGTCTCTTCAATAAACGGTGGTAGAAAAATTGGACATTCACATACACCATTTATTGAAGAGACTGCCTTTATTGAAGACACTAACTTTATTGTCGAGACTACCACCATTTATTGAAAAGACTGTCTTTTCCCCAATGTGTGTTTGTGATGTCTTCATTGGAAATCTGTTGGCTATAACTGTGTGAATTTATTTCTTTGTCCTCTATTCTGTTCCATTGGTGATGTGTCTACTTTTATGCCAATACCATGCTGTTTTGGTTATTACTATAGCTTTGTAATATATTTTGAAGTCAGTTTTAAAAACAAAGATGGTTTTTTATTTCTGTATTTATTTATTTATTTTGAGACAGAGTCTCACTCCGTTGCCCAGGCTGGAGTGCAGTGGTGTGATCTTGGCTCACTAAAACCTCTGCCTCCCGGGTTCAAGCTGTTCTCCTTCCTCAGTCTCCTGAGTAGCTGGGACTACAGGCACGCACCACCATGCCCAGCTAATTTTTATATTTTTAGTAGAGATGGGGTTTCACCATGTAGGCCAGGCTGGTCTCGAACTCCCGACCTCAAGTGATCTGCCCGCCTCAGCCTCCCAAAGTGCTGGGATTACAGGCATGAGCCACTGTGCCCGGCATGCACAGTTTTTAAATTACAAAAATGCCAATGTGTAAACCCCGTTAGATTCCACAGCCCACTCATGTAGCTTTACTCCCTAGAGAGTAATATATAACAATGTATTTTCTTCTCCAAGATTTCTCACAGGTTAATTTTTTAATGCCAAAGAAAAGATTACATAAAAAATAAAAGCAATGCAAAAGAGTATATAATTTTAGTATTTTTCACTATTTAATAATTCCATTAAATGTTAATTTTTTAATAAAGTTATATTATAACTTTGTTTCATGAAGTTATAATTTCATTGTAAATTAAAAACCCTTACATTGGTGGTGTTATGCAATGAACTAAAAAAGTTATCTCTCTGAATATTTAGAGTCTCATTAATAATTAACAAGAGCACTGGGTTTACTATTAGTGAGTAACTGGTTTACAAAAAGGATCAAGACACGTTTATGTAAAACCAAATAGTGTATTCAATGCATGGAGAAAATGGAGTGGACTTTACTCCTGCATCAATAAAGATGTCCAATTCCTCATTTAATTCAAGATTTTTAAATTACTTCTTCTTCTAATGGTGAAATTTAAAAATGTTTGCAATTTGTCTATTTTTCTTTAACTTTATCCCTATCCTTTTTGCATTAACAGCAAATCCCACAGTGAGAAAAATTACAATTTGAGTTTTTAAAGGGTTTTCTACCTCATTCATATCTGACCTCCCATACACTATGCCTAATTGATAACATTTATTTCAATCTAGTGCAGAATTCTGAGGGATAAAGGTATATTTATGCACATATCACCGATAGAGGGCAGACCCTGAATGCCAAGGAAAGATATGTATCCTTCAATGCCCTTGAGCCCAGTTTCCTTATAAGCTCACACATAATAAAGAATTGCAGCTGCAAGTCTTTCCACTTATGTCAGTGACCCCAAATCTAATGCATTTATTTGAAATATGTTTTCTCTGCACATACATCTTATCTTTCAAATAATTTTCTGTTTTTAAGAAAATGTATCAAAAAGCAAGTAAATAAGCAAACAAATGTTTCTACAAGTCCCAGATCCAAATAATGCAAGAATTAGAATAAGACTTCACATATACAACTAGCAGATTTTTCCCGTAAATCCAAGGAAAGATGTGTATTAATAAAATCCAAAGGCCAGGCGTGGTGACTCACGCCTATAATCCCAGCACTTTGGGAGGCTGAGGCAGGCGGATCTCCTGAGGTCAGGAGTTCAAGACCATCCTGACCAACAGGGTGAAACCCCATCTCCACTAAAAACACAAAAATTAGCCAGGCATGGTGGCCCATGCCCATAGTCCCAACTACTTGGGAGGCTGAGGCAGCAGAATTGCTTGAACCTGGGGGAGAGAGGCTTCAGAAAGCCAAGATCGCGCCACTGCACTCCAGCCTGGGAGAGAACGCGAGACTCTACCTCAAAAACAAAACAAAACAACGACAAAAAAAAAAAAATCCTGAAATCTAGGTGCTAACTATGGAAAGATTTATATTTCAACTAAAATAATAAACTATAAACAAATATATTTGCCCCAGGAAGACTCATCTAATGAAAACTGGCTTTAATGAAAACAGTCTTTGCAGGAGCCGCCCTGGGCAGAGCTGGACTTAGATCTTCCAATGGCCTTATGTAAGGGACTTGCCTGAGTATTAAGGAATTCTTGACTTTTAAAATTTAAACTTAGAAATTTAATTAAAATTTAAAATTAAATGATTTTTTTAGGTTCTTTAAAAAAAATAGTAACATTGTATTTTATAAAGTCACTTTTATCAAATTGAGAGCAAGTTCTAACAAATACAATTAATGTAAAATTACTGGCCCAGGCACGGTGGCTCACATCTGTAATCCCAGCACTTTGGGAGGCCAAGTCGAGCAGATCACCTGAGGTTGGGAGTTCGAGACCAACCTGACCAACATGGAGAAACCCTGTCTCTACTAAAAATACAAAATTAGCTGGGCGTGGTGGCACATGCCTGTAATCCCAGCTACTCGGGAGGCTGATGCAGGAGAATCACTTGAACCCAGGAGGCAGAGGTTATAGTGAGCTGAGATTGCATCACCGCACTCCAGCCTGGGCAAGAGAGTGAGACTCTGTCTCAAAAAAAAAAAAAAAAAGAGAGAAAAGAAAACAAGGTTTTTGCCTTCAAGGTATGTACAACCTATATGGCAATATAAAATCAATGCATTGGAATGTTCCAGTAGCATAAAATAAATTCTACACCAGTGTCACAAAGAAAGTGTTATGGGGAAAACTGAAAAGAAACATTAAATAGTTCTTGAACTAATGGTTCTGAAAGTGAAGAAAAAGTGCTTTTATATCATCTACATGATTTTTAAGCCCTGAATCAGGGTTTTCTTAGTGAGTAAGTACATTCCAACTAGGGTTTAACAAAGGTTCAGTTACAATTGAAAATGAATTTGTTTCTGCACAAATTCATTTTCAGTGGTAGATTTTAAATATAGATTAAATGGTAGATTTTACTATTTTTCAATGGTAGATCTTTAATATATAAAAATCTTTTGGCCAGTCATGGTGGTTCACGCCTGTAATCCCAGCACTTTGGGAGGCCAAGGTGGCTGGATAACCTGAGGCTGGGGGTTCGAGACTAGCCTGACCAACATGGAGAAACCCTGTCTCTACTAAAAAAAAAAAAAAAAAAAATTAGCCGGGCGTGGTGGCACATGCCTGTCACCCCAGCTACTCGGGAGGCTAAGGCAGGAGAATTGCTTGAACCTGGGAGGCGGAGGTTACAGTGAGCCGAGATCGTGCCATTGCACTCCTGCCTGAGCAACAAGAGTGAAACTCTGTCTCAAAAATACATACATACGTACGTACATACATACATACATACATAAATACCTTTTATATATTACCAATGGACAGGCAGAGCTGTGACCTGTCTGGGAGTGGACTGGAGTCCTAGGGCTGTCCCCTAAAACCAGTGGTGGCTTTGGGCCATGGTGACCCTCAAAATGAGAGGAATTCAAAAGGAGGGGTTCCCAGAAAACGATGTATCTAATAGTTCTGCTGGAACACATAGGACAATCAGTCGTTTTTATTCCATGACAGAATGTAGTTAACACTGTGGAAAACAGCTTGTGATTTCTCCTTCAGGCTCTGCTAATCACTGTGTTTACTGAGGTACAAAATAAGAAAGTAGTTCAAGGATCAAGAAAAAAGCACATTTGGAAATAAAGGAGAATGTATTTTCATTTATTTTTGAGCACGAAAGAATCTGTAGAGCCAGGTACAGTGGCTCATGCCTGTAATCCCAGCACTTTGGGAGACCAGGGCCGGAGGGTCACTTGAGCCCAGGAATATGAAACCTGCCTTGGCAACAAAGTGAGACCCCCATCTCTGCAAAAAAATTGTAAAAATTAGCCAGGTGTGGTGGCATGCACCTGTAGCCCCAGCTACTCAGGAGGCTGAGGTGGGAGGATCGCTTGAGCCCAGAGGTCGAGGCTGCAGTGAGCTATGATCGTGTCACTACACTCCAGCCTGGGCAACAAAGTGAGACCTTGTCTCAAATAAAAATTTTAAAATGTACAAAGGATCTATAAATATAACGCCGATATGCCTCCTCTACTCTCTCCAAAGTTATCCAAAAAGCACATGGTTTGTGTAACTCCACATAAGAATCTCCCCAAAATTCTGTCTTCCTTCTTCAAATTATATATCATGGCAAATAATTAGCAACATTTGACTAATATACATTTTATAATCTTTCTTCTATATAATATCTTGCCCAAATGCTGCCACCACTGTAAATGGAAAAGAATCATATGCCTAAGATCTTCAGCATTATGAGGACTCAAAGAACTAAAAACACGCTCTAGGTAAGCCTTGAGGTCACGCCTACTAATAAAATAAGTGCACTTACTACTGTTACCATTATTATCAACATATCACACAGTAATTTATCTTATGCACATTCCCCAACTTAAAAATCATTCCATGTAAAATGTCATGTGAATCTTACCCAATCTGTAAAAACAAGCTCAGGAAAGTGAATTGCCTTGCTGCCAATCCCCCATAGGAAGTGAGGAATAGGGACTAGAATCCAAGCTTCCTGGCTCCAGCTCCAGGCAGAAAGAGTTTCAGAGGTCTCATGAGATCTCTCAAGAAAGCTAAAGCTGTCAATAATGAGTTACTATTAGGAGGTTCAGAACCATTTTAATTCAAGATTACAGCAAAGTGCAGGGTGATGCACCTTCAGGGATAAGGAATAAAATCAACCACTAGCCCTACACGCGTCCTGGTAATTCAGCACTACTATGTTTATTATCTTCCTGAAACTGGAGGTGGGAAACTGGTTTGGGTCAGAAATAATTCACTAAAACAGCCTAGCACATTAACAGTAAGAACCAACATATTTACCGCTCATCAGGATTATTAATTTATTTACCCTCCCTCCTTGCAGAGCCAGCTACCCTATTTTACCCAAGGAAACCAAAAAAAGAGAAAAACTAAGTGATTTGACCAAAGGTCACACAAGTAAGCTCTGAGTCAGGACTTGAACCCAAGCCCTCTAACCCTAAAGTCACCAAGTCACACCAAGCTATTCTATATCTCAGCAGAGCTCCTCACAATTAGAGCACTAGATAGTTCTGCTCCACCATGACAAAGGGCAGGCAGGAAAGCTTCTTTCTTTTCCAGAACTTCTTTCTAAAAAACTCTTTGCCAGGCACGGTGGCTCATGCCTGTAATCCCAGTACTTCGGGAGGCTGAAGCAGGTGGATCACCTGAGGCCAGGAGTTCGAAGTCAGCCTAGCCAACATGGTGAGACCCCATCTGTACTAAAAATGCAGAAATTAGCTGGGTGAGGTGGTGCATTTCTCAGCAGGCTGAGGCAGGAGCATCACTTGAACCCGGTAGGCGGAGGTTCCAACGAGCCAAGATTGTGCCACTGCACTCCTGCCTGGGTGACAGAGTGAGGCTTGTCAAAAACAAAACAAAACAAAACAAAACACAACAAAAAAAAACCCCTCTTTATTTATCCCAGTACTTTGGGAGGTCAAGGTGGGAGGACTGCTTGAGCCTGGGAGATTGAGACTAACCTGGGCAACATGGCAAAACCCTGTCTCTACAAAAATTACCTGGGTGTGGTGGCATGCGCCTGTAGTCGTAGCTACTTGACAGGCTGAGTTAGAAGGATTGCTTGAGCCTGGGAGGTTGAGGCTGCAGTGAGCCAAGACTACACCACTGCACTCCAGCCTGGGTGAAAGAGTGAGACTCTGACTCAAAAAAAAAATCCTCTTTATTTAGTATGACATTCAAAATCCTGGCATATAGGTGTATGCTTCAAATACCATGGAAAGTTGCTATCAACCTGAAGCAATAATAGGAAAACAGACTGAAGTGTGAGGAAAACTGAGTAGCTTGAAAAGGCAGAGTGTGCTGTCCACAGGGAGAGGATGCACACTGACAGGTCGAAGATTCTGCATTAGAGGACAAATGACAAGCAGATTGTTGAAGTGCAAACAAAAACATGGAGTATATTTCTTAGAACTGACAGTACTTTTTTTTTTTCCAAATAAAATATATGTATGTATCAACAACATTTTAAACTTATTTGGTCAGAAGTCTTTATCTTTAAAAAGTGCAGAGGTGTTTTTTAAGCTTCTATGAACCTTCATAACTGATACAAGTGATCAGTTGATTCTCTTTTAGTTAATTCCTCTGGGAAAAAGAGGTGTGGGGCGCATGGGAATTCACAGCTCTTACATTTCAATCGAATGAAAGTGCAAAATCATTAATCAATGTCTTGCCAAACCAGACATTTTACATACATAATAATAACAATAATAGCCGCCATTTACTAAGTACTTGCT
Organism: Papio anubis; assembly: GCF_008728515.1. Taxonomy (NCBI): domain Eukaryota; kingdom Metazoa; phylum Chordata; class Mammalia; order Primates; family Cercopithecidae; genus Papio; species Papio anubis. The sequence continues at coordinate 80,311,946 of NC_044978.1, forward strand.
GTAATACCAGACATGATTGAAACTGCCTTTGCAAAGATTATGATAATAAAGTCCAGCATGGCTGACTCCATCTTGCTTCTAGCCCCACAAGCTAGCTGTCCTCACTCAGTCCTGGACATAGGGCAAGCTAACCATGGGAAGAATTTAGTTTCTAGTTCAACTTTGAAGCAAGGATGATAACAGTCCCTCCCTAAAACTAACCCCCTCCTTGCCCAGGAACTGAAACCACTTTTTTAAAACTAATGAAAGCTCCCAAGATTAGGATTACGGGAGGGGCCTGAGTTCTGCTAAAATGTAGGCGTAGCGTGCCTTGCTATAATCCTTTACTGTGTTGGAGGTCACAAGATCTGAGACTTCCCCAACTGTTCCTATAGATAACATCATTACTGTACAATGTAAGATTGATATTTTGAGATGCTTTTTCAGACTCTTGCCTTCTGGCTACTGATCGACTCCACCCAAAGCCATGACTCAGGATTCAACCAGTCCTGTGGACCCCACCCAGAGGAGTACTCTGTGTTTTTCCACACCCCTATGATTGCATCCCCAACCAAACAACAGCACCCATTCCCTAATGTCTCCATGCCCACCAAACTATTCCTGAAAAACCCTAACCTCTGAGCCTTCATGGAAGTGGATTTGAATAATAAATCCCATCTTCCTGTTCAGCTGCCTTGCAATAATTAAATTATTTCTCCACTGCAATAACATGTCTCAGTGAATTGGGTTTATCTGTGCAATGGGCAAGAAGAACTTGTCTGGCAATTACACTAAAGTGCTTTACTGTATTATCTCATTTGACATTCCCAACAACACAGAAGGTAGATGCACTGATTTGCCCCATTTTCCTTTTTTTTTTTTTTTTTTGAGACACAGTCTCACTCTGTTGCCCAGACTGAACTGCAGTAATGTGCTCTCTGCTCATTGTAACCTCCGCCTCCCAGGTTCGAGCAGTTCTCCTGCCTCAGCCTCCCAAAGTGGCTGGGATTACAGGTGTAGGCCACCACACCGGCCAATTTTTGTATTTTTAGTAGACACGGGATTTCTCCGTGTCTCAAACTCCTGACCTCAAGTGATTGGCCCACCTTGGCCTCCCAAAGTGCTAGAATTACAGGCGTGAGCCACCGGGCCCAGCTGCCCCATTTTTTATAACAGGAAATTGAATAACTTATCCAAAGTCACATGGCTAGCAGATGGTAGAGCCAGGATTTGAATCAAACACTTTGGAGTCAAGACCTGAATTTTTAACCTGTATATGAGATGTCATTTAATTCAAGCCTCTTCACCATCCTGTGTCCTGTGAGATTTTTTTTTATGGCTGAAAAAAAAAAGTGGTTCAAATGGGTTAAGCAATAGAAAGAGAGATCGGTTGCAAATTCAGGTTAGCCTGTCTCCAAAACTCCTCTTCCCTCTACCAGTTTCCCTAAAAAGAAAAGCGGTACCAAGGATGAATACAAGAGACAGGCCTGGGAAACTCCACCAATGGAACCCAAACGTCATCTTGCCCCCTCAAAATCCAGGAAATAGTGTCTATAAACCCCCTTCTGCATTTTGGGAGAAGTCCCACACAGGATCCTGAAGACCATGGTTCCCAGGCGTGGCCAAGGTTGCTGTTTTCTCTTCACCATCTCTGCCTTACTTTCCCATGCCTGCAAAACCCTAGTTTTCACTCTTGCTGGGGACACAGGCATGGAATTCAGCCCTGTTCTCACGATGTCCACAAAACAGTGACATGGTAAATACAGTGTGTGTGTATGATACGCTTGCCTAAGGCTTGGTGGCATGAAGGGTCTACATGTCTATATCAAATCAAGCAAATCAGAATGGAATAATGGAAAGATTCCTTGATCTTTCCTTCTCTGCAGGCTCATCTCATCTCTCTCTTCTCCCCACTGGTCTCTCCTCCTCGAGCCCTCCATCTCCAGAGCAAGAATGCTCTTCCTCTTTTCCAGGGGGAGCAATTCAGTCACTCACTGTGCCCAGTTAAGACCCTGCCCCCAGGCTTACAATTTCATATCCAGAAGCCTTAGGCATTTTGCTTTCCACAGTAACTCTCTTTCCCAAAGGAAGCATGATTCTGGTTTTTACAGTACCAATTTTCTCCTAGCTATAAATCATACCACATATCTTTATAATCAGGAAAACTGAAGGAGTGGTGTTTAAAGGTTCAAGACTACAAATATTAAATGCCATGAAAACCTCAGTATACTTAGCTTTTTTAAAAGTTTACATTGGGAGGCCAAGGCGGGCAGATCACAAGGTCAGGAGTTCGAGATCAGCCTGGCCACCATGGTGAAACCCTGTCTCTACTAAAAATACAAAAAAGAAAAACAAAAACAAAAACAAAAATTAGCCAGGTGTGGTGACGCATGCCTGTAATCCCAGCTACTTGGGAGGCTGAGGCAGGAGAATTGCTTGAACCTAGGAAGCAGCGGTTGCAGTAAGCCAAGATCATGCCATTGCACTCTTGCTTGGGTGACCGAGCAAGACTCTGTCTCGGTGGGGAAAAAAAAAAATGTTTATAAGGGCCAGGCATGGTGGCTCCCATCTGTAATCTCAGCAATTTGGGAGGCTGAGTCGGGTGAATTACTTGAGCACAGAAGTTAGAGACGAGCCTGGACAACATGGCAAAACCCTGTCTCTACAAAAAATACAAAAATTATTTAGCCTGGCATGGTGGCACACACCTGTGGTCCCAGCTACTCAGGAGGCTGAAGTGTGAGGATCACCTTAGCCCAGGGAGGTCAAAGCTGCAGTAAGTTGTGATTACGCCACTGCACTCCAGCCTGGGAGACAGAGTAAGACCCTATCTCAAAAATAAATAAATAAGTAAAAATTTCAAACAAAAAGTTTATAATACTTAATTTATAATGTTAAATTAGATACCCACTTTACTTCCATTTTTAAAAGTTGAACACACATACTGTACAACTTGTGCTGCTTCTGGTCTGCTTCCATGTCCTTGCAGTCTCAGGGACAAGCCAGGAAGAAAGGGCTCTCACTGGGCAAGAACTTGGCAGCCACATGGCTCCTAAGGCCTGCCAGTTCCCAGAGAAGCTGTTTCTTGGAAAGCTGCCTGGAGGCGTGGGCACCCCGTGTGCCATGTCTGTTATTGCAGTGTCACCCATTATTTCTGTACCTACTTACCTAGAGACTTATTGACATTTCTGGACTTCTTCCACATAAACGGGAACTATAATATGTCCGCTGAATGCTGCTGCATAGATGGCTTTTTTAAAAGATTGTTCCATTTTTCCATTTCACTATGATTTTCAAACATAGACTTTCTCCAGCTGTTTGGGTGAAGGAGAAAGGACAAGATGGAGGAAGGTGAACAAGAAGGCATAATCCATGTTGCTTCCGGGTTCTTCCTCACCAACTTTCCCACTCGCGGGAAAATGCAGCCCACCCTGGGAAGATGCAGATCAACCGAGCATGCGCCAGGTGATGTCAATCCGAAGAGATCGAAACTTACCCGGCCATGCCTACGGAGATGCCCCTATCACGCCCTTATTCCACCCACTGACCTCCCTCTTCCAGTACCAATGCATAAAAGTCCGCTGCCGGCAGGAGCCGGCGTGACTTCTTCGGCCCCCGCATTTGTGGACCGGAGAACCTCACCCGAGAGCCCCGGCGCGACTTCCCTGGCCCCCCACACCTGAGGACCAGAGAACCTCGCCCGAGAGTGTGTGCATATTTGCAATAAAAGACTGCCACTTTCTTACATACTTTGGCCTCATGTTTAATTACTTACCTCTCCTAAATTAAGTTACATTAAATTAAATTAAAACAGTTGGTGCCAAAACCCGACCCAGGAGGAGACCCTTCCTCAACATCCCCTAAGGGTCTAACGAACCTCCTCCACAGCGAACCGGCTCCCAACCCAACCAGCCATGAACACCGAACAAGTGTTCCAGCTTTCCACTGGTGCCGCTCTGAGAATTTCTTCTTTGGTGAGTACTCCCCTTTGTTAACCATCTCCGTCCGTTTCCGTGTCCTTGGCCTAGAGTCGTACGTACGCCCAAGGACGTAGCCACCCTGTGGCGCAGTGAGGTCTTCAACTCGGAGACGTCCATCTTGAAGTTCCTCAATTCTCCGTTAGTGGCTCCAGGAGCCCCCGGTCTCCAGCAGCGGCAAAGAACGCTTTGCCACTGCATGAGGTCGGTTTCCATTTCTGCTGGTTAAACAATGGGAACCTCACAATCGAAAATCCCTAGGAACACCCCTTCAAGGTGTCTCCTCCAAAACTTGGAAGCCTTACATTTAGCTCAAGATTTAAAATGAAAGCAGCTAATTTTCCTCTCCACTGTGGCATGCCAAAAACCCATGAGGAGACCCCTCCTCAAGGCCCCCTAAGGTCCGAGGAGCCTCCTCCTTCCACGCCGCGGATGGACCAGGACCTAGACATCGCTTTCCACACCTCCAAGTCTCCTAGGGGTGAGTATCTCTTGCCTCCCTCTCATACTCCTTGGCCAGAAGTCCTGCACCGGCCCAAGGTTTTTTGGTCACCAGGTGACCCACAGGAGAGTTCCCAAAGGTAGAGACGTCTGCCCAAAGGAACTCCATTCCAGTCCATGTGAGACCCATCCAGGACAGAGATGTCCACCTGGAGGTAATCTCCATTCCGGCTCCAGGAGCCTCCCGGTCTCTAATGGCTCCAAAGGACGCTTTGTAGCCAGGTAGAGTTCGGTTTCCGCCTACAGGCGAGAGAAAGGCAATGGGAAACCCCCAATCCAAAATACCTAGAGATACCCCTTTAGGGTGTCTTCTAACTAATCTCAAAACTTTACAATTAGAGCAAGATCTTAAACGAAAGCGACTGATTTTACTCTCCACTGTGGCATGGCCACAATATAAATTAGACAACCAGTCTCAATGGCCGCCTGAAGGCACCTTAGACCGTAACATTTTAATTAGATCTCTCTAATTTCTGCCAGAGGCTCGGAAAGTGATCAGAAATTATCTATGTCCAAGGCTTTTAGGACTTGTGCTCTTGCCCAGACCTGTGTGCCCAGTGTTCAATGGCCCAGGTCTTGTTAGTTAAAACCCAGCCCTCAGCCCCCACACCACAAGCAGAGGAAGATTCTACTTCCATCTCAGACGAGGCCGATGGTGGGGCACCTCCCTCCTGACCTTCCAACCCCCCTCCCTATGCTCCTCCCATAGCCCCTCCCTCAGCCACTCCTCTTACCTCTCCCATTTCCGCCCACACTCGCTCCAAGACCACGGTAGCAGCCCCCACTAGTCAGCCCTCTACCAGTCAGCCTGTCCCAACCCCCTCTACCGGTCAGCCGGTCTCAACCCCCTCTACTGGTCAGCCGGTCTCAACCTACCCGACTGGTCAGTCTGTTTCAACCTCCCCTGTTAGTTTGTTGGCCTGCCTCCGAGAGGTCGCCGGAGCCAAAGGACTAGTTAGAGTCCATGTCCCTTTTTCCTTGGCAGACCTTTCCAAGATTGAAAAACGGCTCGGCGACTTCTCTGCTAACCCCACCCTATATTCCAAGGAGTTTCGATACCTAAGTCAGGCATATGATCTAACCTGGCATGACTTACAGGTCATTTTGTCCCCCTCCCTTAACCCAGAGGAAAGAGCTGCTTGTCACTCTTAGAAGAGTGACATGGGTCATAAGATGCAAAGATCAATGGAATCTAACCTAAATGCCACCATCAAGTTAGGTGAGATGGCTGGCCTGTACATAGAACCAGATGTGGTAAATATACCAGCCATGGAATACTGGTGCAGCCATAACAAAGACATGATGATTCAATGTCTCTTTGCAGGAATGCATGGCAGCTGCTAGCGGAGAGGCCAATTATCCCTAGCAGACTAATGGAAGGAATCCAGAAAACCAAATGACCACATGGCTTCTCATTTATAAGTGGGAGCTAACATGAGTGAAAACACTATGCCAATACTAAAAGGGGAGACACCACCTCCCCAGACATGAGCGGCCGTACCAGAGAGTGGTAGGGTGTGTCCCAGGCAGGGTCAGAGGATTCGAAGAAAAGCTAACTCACAGGTTGACGATGGACTTCAATACCTGGGTGATGAAATAACTCTAGTACAACAAACGCCTGAAGACACGAGTTTAACTCTATATAACACACCTGCAGCATGTACGCCGCTGAACTTGACAAGTTGAAAAAAACAAAACAAAACAAAAAAAAAAAACAGTAGGCTGGGCGCAGTGCCTCACGCCTATAATCCCAGTGCTTTGGGAGGCCAAGGCGGGCAAATCACTAGGTCAAGAGATCAAGATCATCCTGGCCAACATGGTGAAACCCTGTATCTACTAAAAACACAAAAACTAGGTGACTTCTTCGGCCCCCCACATGCGTGAGACCCGAGGACACTAGGCAAACCGAGTGTCCCCAGGCGCAAGTTCCCTGGCCACTCCCATACCTCAGTACCATAGAACCTCGTCCGAGAGTGTGTGCACAATTGGGCATTAGGCAAAGACAGTGTCACAAATCCTCTGCACTTTGGCCTACCACGCCGTTCCCAACCTAGCTCAACTAGGAAGGACATTGGAAGTTACATGAAATTGCCCTGCCAGCAGGTGCAGGCGATTGCTGACCTCAACATGGTGACCTCTCCTCAACAGGCCGGAAGGCTCCTTCCGAGCCTCCTACACGCTGGACGACGACTGACGGCTGCCCACACTTGGAGACCCCTGTCACCCTCGCCGAGCCTAGGGTACCAGCCTCTCACAGGTAGCGGGTAAGCCAATTTCTTCTTCGGTCAGTCAATACAGAGTGCTAACCTATCTCTGTCCATTTCCGTCAACCTAGGCCTGGAGGTCCTACGCACAGCCCAAGCCACGTATCTCAGCCTAGTTAGCGCAGTAGACGGTAAACCATCTAACCCTCGCCAGACGTCCGTCTTGAAGTGTCCTAAATTACTGCCTGGACTAGTGGCATGCTTTAGCCCACGGTCTCTATCCTCATCATACCCCGCTTGTCCCACTGCGTGAGGTCGGTTTCCATCTCTGGTGATGAGACAATCTTAACCTAACAATCAAAACATCTATTCCCCTTCGGCCTTTCTCACAGTGTGACCAGGTTTCTACTCAGAGGATCAACACCCTCCTCAAATTTTCCCGCTTCCTCACCATTCTTCATCTTAACTTAACTGACTTTTCCCTCATAAACCCAATAGACACCCTCCTTCCCGACCCATCCCCCAACCAGTAGGTTTCCCAACTTTTTACTCTCATAGAAGACCTAGCTTGGCAGGGTGCCCTTTGTGATTTCCTAATTCCCATATTAATCCACTGCCTTGCCTTATATTTTGCTACCATTTTAATAAAATTTCTCCAAGCCAGGGTCCAAGAGATCACCCGAGTCACCTTCAACCAAATGCTTCTGCATCCCTACACCCAACTGCCAACCTCAGACCCTAACTATGCCCCCTAACAGCAGGAAGCAGCCAGCCAGACAACGACGCCCCAAATTCTTATAATCAATAAGAGGTTGGACTGTTTGGGTGAAGGAGAAAGGACAAGATGGAGGAAGGTGAACAAGAAGGCATAATCCATGTTGCTTCCGGGTTCTTCCTCACCAACTTTCCCGCACGTGGGAAAATGCAGCCCGCCCCGGGAAGATGCAGATCAACCGAGCATGCGCCAGGTGATGTCAATCCGAAGAGATTGAAACTTACCCGGCCACGCCTACGGAGACGCCCCTATCACGCCCTTATCCCGCCCACTGCCCTCCCCCTTCCAGTAACAATGCATAAAAGTCTGCTACTGGCAGGAGCCGGCGTGACTTCTTCGGCCCCCGCATTTGTGGACCGGAGAACATCACCCGAGAGCGCCGGTGCGACTTCCCTGGCCCCCCACACCTGAGGACCAGAGAACCTTGCCCAAGAGTGTGTGCATATTTGCAATAAAAGACTGCCACTTTCTTATGTACTTTGGCCTCATGTTTAATTATTTAGCTCTCCTAAATTAAATTAAATTAAACAAAACACCAGGAAAATCAGCTGATGCTGTCATTCTCCTATGCGCAAGGAGCTTTGTCTTAACTCTATGTTAGCAGAGACTATCTTGGTACTGCAAAGAAGAGAATAAACACAAAATTTTGAAGACAAGAATTTTGAGAAGAGGGTAAATAACAATGGCACATCAGGTGGCCCTCAAAGCAGTCAGTCAGAATGGAAGGGGCACGGATTTTAGAGTAAAACAGAAACAGACGGGAAATTTGTCCTGGTTCTACCCCAAAGCAGCTCTGTGGCCTTGGGCAAATCATACAACCTTCTGAGTCTCAGTTTTCTTCTGTGAAAATGGAGATAATATCTACCCTGCTGATATGAAGATAGGAGAGATGTAAATCCAAGTAGCCAGCATATACCAACCACATGGTGGGAAGAGGCAAGAATTTGTAGCTGTGATTGTTATCCACTAATTACTAAAATCGATGTCTATTTTTTAAGTATTTATTGAGAATCTATTGTGTACCAGACCCTGGACTAGATGCTAGGGTAAGTGGAATAAGGTCAGATACAGTCCCTAGCTTATAGAACTTTGATTCTAGGGAGAAAAAAATAGGCCTTAAGGATATAATGATGGCTGCTCTGCCCATGGAGCAGCCATTATTTTATTCCTTTACTTTCCTAATAAACTTGTTTAAAAAATATATATATATATATAATGACACATCTAATTTTTTAAGTAATTAATTCAAACAGTTTACTTCAAACACAATGCCATTCTGAGCTTTTTCTGAGAGGTGGCAGCAGAGTAGACATGACTGAAGAGCACATGCTCATTTTTCATTGCTAGGTGTTTTGCCATCATTCTCCTGACTGGTACAGAAGTCAAGCTGTCTTTTCTCCTCCCGATTCTTCATCTTCATGCTTTTTTTGAGGAATGTTGAACATACTGGTACAAAAGAGCCTTGTTACTTCTTCCTCAATCTCTATCAAGTGTTGACTTTGGAAAACAATCCAAGGCACGTATGTACAGAAAGTAAAAGGACTCAAAGTGTTTCCAGTCTTTCTGTGTATCTGACATTTTCTCCTTTCCACAGCACATGTGATGCTTATCAAACATGCCCAAGCCCAGCACAACAATACAGCACTTCTGTGCCAAGTATTTCTGTGCTGCTTCTAACTTACTTAAAATGAATTTCATCTTTCTCTCTCTACTAGGCCCATTGACTGGTTTATTATAAAGAATATCACAAAGGAGGCCAGGCGTGGTGGCTCACACCTGTAATCCCAGAACTTTGGGAGGCCGAGATGGGTGGATCATTTAAGGTCAGGAGTTCAAGACCAGCCTGGCCAACATGGTGAAACCTTGTCTCTACTAACAATACAAAAAATACAGGCGCGCGACTGTAATCTCAACTACTCGAGAGGCTGAGGCACAAGAATCGCTTGAACCTGGGAAGTAGGGGTTGCAGTGAGCTGAGATCACACCACTGTGCTCAAGCCTAGGTGACAGAGTGAGACCCTGTCTCAGAAAAAAAAAGAAAAAGGATATTACAAAGGATACAGATATAGAGATGCATAAGGAGAGGTATGAGGGAAGGGACGTGGAGCTTCCATGCACTACCTGGGGCACCATCCTCCAGGAACCTCCACATGTTCAGCTGCTGGGAAGCTCCCGCATGGTGGTGGGCATCTGTAATCCCAGCTACTTGGGAGGCTGCAGCAGGAGAATCACCTGAACCCAGGATGCGGTGGTTGCAGTGACCCGAGACTGTGCCATTGCACTCCTGCCTGGGCAACAAGAGCAAAACTCCATCAAAAAAAAAAAAGAAGGAAAGAAAAAGAAAAACGAATTGGGGGCTTATAAACCATCTTAAGAAAAGAAGGGAGAGGAAGAGAGGAAGAGCACTTACGAAAAAAACAAATGGATGGTCTGGGTGCCGTGGCTCATGCCTATAATCTCAGCACTTTGGGAGGCCAAGGCAGGCAGATCATCTGAGCTCAGGAATTCAAGACCAGCCTGGCCAACATGGTGAAACCCCCATCTCTACTAAAAATACAAAATATCAGCCAGTCATGGTGGCAGGTGCCTGTAACGCCAGCTACTTGGGAGGCTGAGGCAGAAGAATCGCTTGAACCCAGGAGGCAGGGGTTGCAGTGAGCTGAGATCACGCCATTGCACTCCAGCCTGGGTAACAAGAGTGAAACTCCATCTCAAAACAAAACAAAAAACAAAAACAAAAAAAGAAAAAACAAATGACATTTAGGAAGAATAAATGGGTCCTTAGGAAAATACTTGGGAGATAAGATAGTTTTGTGGCAATGTCTGCTTAGGTGATCTCTTATCCTGAAGCTGGCTTCTTGGGCTCTGGTGACAAGAGTCAATCTTCCCTCTTTGTGAAACTCCTAGGGAGGGAACTTAAGATGATTGAGTTCCTTCGGGAGACTCTGCTTTTAGGTAGATAAGGGAGTTGAGAAAACAAGCCTCTCTGTCATCTGTTGATTCTCAAATACCTTCAGCTCAAATTAACTTTTATTCCACAGTGGCATATTCTGCTCCACTTCACCACTGGAGATAAACTCATGAGAAATAAACTGAAGCCATATTCTAGATCCCTGTCTCCATCTGGAGCACCATGAAGTACAAGTACCAGTCATCAGCTTCTTGAGTTTTGTATATGGCTCCTAGGTTGGCTAGAGGTTTCAGTGAGAACTAAGATGAGACTGGGGTATTTAAAATATAACCTTACTCCCCCTCTCCAGAAGTCTCCCCTCACCACACACAAACACAAGTCTGGAAGACTCCTCTGGACTTAGTTTGGAAGGGAATTTCAGGATGAAGGGAGTAGAGAAAAAGGTTTATGCAATTTTAAAATTTAATTAATTTATTTAGAGAAAATAAAGATGGAATCTCACTATGTTGCCTAGGCTGGTCTCGAACTCCCGGGCTCAACTGATCTTCCCACCTCAGCCTCCCAAAATGCTGGGATTAGAGGTGTGAGCCATTGTACCCAGCCAGTTTACACAATCTTGATGTGCCATTGATACACAGTAGAGGCACACATTCACACATATTGCTTTGTTTTGTTTGAGACACAGTCTCACTCTATCACCCAGGCTGGAGTTGAGTAGTGCAGTCTCAGCTCACTGCCTCCACCTCTTGGGTTCAAGTGATTCTCCTGCCTCAGCCTCCCAAGTAGCTGCTACAGGTTCATGCCACCTCACCAGGCTAATTTTTGCATTTTTAGTAGAGACGGGGTTTCACCATGTTGGCCAGGCTGGTCTCAAAATCCACCCACTTTGGCCTCCCAAGGTGCTGGGATTATAGGTGTGAGCCACTGCACCCGGCCCACGCATATGGTTGTTCAAATGGCTTCTTTGAAGTGGTTTTGAACTCCCAGAGATAGACACCTGTTTTAACCTGTCAGCCTCCTTCTAATCTGAACTAGGAGCTGTGTGCCTAGTTATATGCACATGTTGACAGCAATGTAGAGTTCTCAGGTGAAGTTCAGACATGTGAACTATATTGCTCATGCAAAGTTCTGTTTGGGATCAAAGATGCCCTCTTTGGATGTCGTGTGTCAGGTCAGAAAAGCACTACACCCAGCATTTGTCCTAGACGATGTATGATTTTCAGAAAATGCAAATCCCTGTGAAGGGTAGGGTAGATTAGGGCATGACAGGGTAACAGGAAAGAGTGAAAACTTTCAAATGCCCATGTTCCATCTTGAGTAATGTCTAATAAGCTGAATAATCTCTGTTATTGGGAACGTATAGTTCACCCACCCATTTTTGCAGGGTTTTTACCAACAAGAAAATTAAAACTTGCCATTCAGACTCTTCTCATTGGACTATTGAATGGAATTCTTATTTTTCCAAGCTTGTGTGGGCTGTACCTCCTCATTTCAGTCATGCACAAATATGGTTTGTTTGACCAAGCCTTGGTTGTTGAGAAATCTATGACCTTCGGATCAGGACTCACTTAATAGAGTGAGCCAATCAATAAGGTCAGAACCAAAACTGAGAGAACATCAACTTCTTTTTTCCTTTTGTTTTTTGTTTTTTTGTTTTTTTTGACAGAATCTTGCTCTGTCACCTAAGCTGGAGCTGGAGTGGCACTGCAGTGCCTACACCTCCCAAGTTCAAGTGATTCTCTTGCCTCAGCCTCCCGAGTGGCTGGGACTGCAGGCACACGCCACCACAGCTGGCTAATTTTTTGCATTTTTAGTGGAGATGGGGTTTCACCGTGTTGGTCAGGCTAGTCTTGAACTCCTGACCTCAATAGATCTGCCCACTTCTGCCTCCCAAAGTGCTGGGATTGCAGGTGTGAGCCACCATGCCTGGCCCAAGTGTCAACTTCTGGAGAGAAAATGCACTACAGTATACATTGCTACCATATAATTATACATTTGAGAAGTACATGAGAAAATATACCCCCAAATACCTTGGGATTTGTTTTTTGATAAAGCTTTGTATAGTGTGGTTGTCTGTCGACTTTTGTCCGTCCTTATTTTGATCCATTATGTGTCAGTTCTTTATTTAAAGACTGTCCTTGGTACTTAGTCAATATTATATATTCTATTGTGAAAAAAGTTAAATAATGGGGAAATTATCTTTTATGTAGCAATGGCTTGCTTTCCCTTAAAAGGTAATGAATCTAAAAAGCCCTCTCCTAAGTAAATGGTTAAAACATAAGTTAGCACTCTTGGGAAAGAGTGAAGAGAAAAGAAGAGGGCTCAGGACTCTACTTTTATAAAGACAAAATCATGATCTCATTCAAGCCCTACTTGTAATGCTTTGAGTTGGAGGGTTTCTTCTTTTTATGAGACAGAGTCTCACTGTGTCACCCAGGCTAGAGTGCAGTGACACAATCTTAGCTCACTGCAGAGTCTTTCTCCTAGGCTCAAGGGATCCTCCCACCTCAGCCTGCCAAGTAACTGGGATTACAGGTACATGCCACCATCTCTGGCTCATTTTTACATTTTTTGTACAGACAGAATTTCACCAGGTTGCCCAGGCTGGTCTCAAACTCCTGAGCTCAAGTGATCCACCTGCCTCGGCCTCCCAAAGTGTTGGGATTACAGCTGTGTACCTCCCCACTAGCCAGAGAGCTCAGTTTTCAATACAAAGAAATTTGGCCTCAGAAAGGTTAAGAAGCCCAGCTGGTTTATGGAAGAACCAGATCTAGAACCCAAGACTCTTAATCCAGGGTTTCTTAAGGCACTGGGAATATTAACAACAAGAATCCATAAAGTTTTGTGAAGGAAGCATGACTACGACTTCACCAGGTCAGGGTGGTTTGAGAGTAGATATATAGTTGGCAATATCTTTCAGGCACAGAACTAGACCAAGATTACATAACTGGGATTTCTTGTGAGTCTCCAAAGTGCTTCCTGCTTTTCATTTATAAAACATGGAAGTCTTTTTTTTTTTTTTTTTTTTTTTTTGAGATGGAGTCTCACTCTGTAGCCCAGGCTGGAGTGCAGTGGCATGATCTCAACCCACTGCAACCTCTGCCTCCCGGGTTCAAGCGATTCTCCCCACCTCAGCCTCCCAAGTAACTGGGATTAAAGGTGCCCGCCACCATGCTGGCTAATTTTTGTATTTTTTTAGTAGAGACGAGATTTTGCTATGTTGGCCAGGCTGGTCTGGAACTCCAGACCTCAGGTGATCTCCCAGTTTGGGATTAATCCCAAAGCGTTGGGATTACAGGCGTGAGTCACCACGCCTGGCTTAAAACCTAGAATTAACACAGTGTTTCTCACAGGACTCCGTTTCTCTTAGGCAATCCAATTCTACTCCTCCTGCAGTGCATGAATATATATTAACAACTTTTTTCAAGAGACAGATCAGTTGCAAATATTTATCAAATGTGTTGATAGATACAAATTAAGCTTTCCCTACTGCCCTTTCAAAAGAGAATGAAATGACCTATCCTTAACCCAATGACGAAGTGTTTGTGTGAACTTGAATAAACCTTCATCTTTCCTGTGCCTCATCGTTCTTATCTACAGAGCAGAGAAGTTAAACCAGATGACTTCTAGTTAAAATAATGCATGATTTAATGATACAGTTAATTAAGATTCTACCTGTGCACATGTTTAGCTTCAGATATGATCAGTGTGAGAAGACCATCTTGAGGGAAGTCAAGAAATCTAAGAATGAGTCCCGTTTTCAGCATCCAGCGGATGTGTAATCATTAGAACAAGGAATAACCTCACTTTCCCCGTTTATTAACACTCGTGGTCATCTCTCAGGGTTATTTTGAAGACTGAACAAGATAAGTCATGTGAATGTGTTTTGTAAGTTGTATAGTTAGAAGAATTAGAAGTGTAATTATTGTTAAAGCAGATATTTGAAACACTGCCTACATCATTACCGCCAATGGTGATAACAGGCTGAGTCCGGGTTATTTCTCGTTAGGACGCGTCCTTGTGCTGAGTAAATGGTAGGTTACCTTATCCGACTGCGCAGTGAGTCTTGATCCGGGAAACGCCTAACTCCTCAATTTTTACCAGAAAATAAAAGACTACACTAAAAAGAAACGTGGGAAGGGGGGAATTCGCAGGCAGAGGAGGAGGAAAAGCAAAGGAGGCAAAGTTAGGAGAATGAAAGGAGAATTAGAGGAATGATAGGGGCGGGCAGGGCCGAGCCGCCCAGGCAGGACAGGGTGGTGGCGAATGAGCTGCTAGCCCGGCGACCTGCCCGCGGCCCCGGCGGGGGAGGAGGAGGGACTTGGCGGAGGTCAACGCCAGAGCCAGACTTAAAAGGGAGATAATCCTAGCTAGTTGATGACACCAGTGACTTCCGACGCCCCGGGCAAGAGAACGCCACGAGGGATAACGGGAGGAAGGCCGGGGCCGCCAAGGCAGTCCCAGGCTAGCGAAGGAGGTGCGCAGACCGGACAGACGCCCTGCACCCCGCCACCATGTGCGAGCTGTACAGCAAGCGGGACACTCTGGCGCTGAGGAAGAAGCACATCGGGTAAGGACACCCTGGCCCAGAAGAAAGTGCAGAGAGGGGGCAATAACGAGTGCAGAGGTTGGAGAGATGAAGCCGGGTAGGGAACCAGCGATGCCACCGCCGCCCTCCGTGCCCGCCGCCCCTGTGCACACGCCCTGTGCGCCTCCACCTGCAGGGGCCGCGCGGGCTCCCAGAAACGCTCCTGGAGCCCGGAACACTGGGCTCCCTGCCCGCTCGAAAGTCCCCGGCTCGCTCTGCAGCCTGCGGACTAGCGGGGGCTGCCGGCCGGCTAGAGGGGTTGGTGGATGACAGCCAATAGCCCTAGCAGACACCATTCCAGGGATGGGAGGTGGGTGGGAGAAAGATAGCGCTCCGCCACCCCCATCCAACTCGAAAGTTTTTGGAAACTGTGAACTCAGAAATATGTTTTCATGATGGCTCTGCAAACAAACTAATTCTGACAATTTTTACTTAAAGTGAGTTTTTTCTTCTTGCATGCTTGGTTAAGCGGTGAAGTGTTAACCTAGCCAATGGAAAACTTGAAACCACCTTCTGTTAGAAAAGCAGAGATTTTATTTGGATCCCTCTTACCCAACTTGGTCTCCCAAGCTGTGTTCTCCCCAGTCTGCTTGTCTTGCCCCTGTCACAGACGACTTGCTAATCTGATGGTGAGCATATAAGACCGACGGGGCTCTGGCCCTCGTTGGGTGTCATATTCCCTGTGTGACCTCTGTCAAATTACTTTAATTGTCTCTTCTATGAAAGTAAGAATAACATTCTACTTCACAGGAGCAAGCAGATGAGATTAATATGTTAGTGTTTTGTGGGTGGTTTTTAAAAAGATACGTGTAAATATAAATGATGATTCATGATCCCGAACACTGTAAAGTCAACCGTCTGCAATATTCACTTGAAATGAAAGACTGCAGCGGGGCCAGTGGGCATGAGAGAGCGCTTGAGGTTACAAGGAGGAAAACAATCCGCATCCTCTTCGGAGGAATGCTGGACAGTTTCTCAGACTGAAGCTCCTCACCCAACTGGAGGGGTTTCTAGATGGTGATTTGGAAGACTAGTCCCGTCTCTCTCAGCCGCCAAGTGGGGTCAAAATAGTCCAGTTCTTCCCCCATTAATCAATCACTACCCTACTTTTTCTAATCACTCACTCTGTTAGTTTTCAATCTTACATAGTTAGATTCCAGTGAATGCCTAATAGTTTCTGACATGAGCAGAACAAATTTTCTAAAAGCACGAGTGTAGCCATGGGCTGACTGGAAGAAGGAGAATTTTACCTCAAGTCTGACGGGCAAGGTGGAAAATGTGTTAAAAAGGCAATGTGAAGTCTGCAGCTTTCAGCCCACAACCTTAACAAAGATTTTTTTTTTGGATTTTAACTTTTAGGTGTAAACAGCTGAGTTTGAACCAATAAGAAATTCTTATAAAATATTATTTTCATTTCAGCTGATGATGCTGAAAAAGCATCAATATATAACACACCCTTGTGCAATTTTAAAATTTGAGGTTACCTACTGCTCATAATAATCAAAATTCCTTCTAAACAGTTACATATCAATTTAGTATATTTCTACTACTAAAACTACCTCCAATGTGTGTGAGGGCTTTTTTGTGTGTATCCAAAATCACCAAAATAAATAAATATATTTAACTTTAGTTCTTAAATATTCATAAAGCCAAGATTAGAAGGCTTTATGAAATTTCTGTGTGATAAAATGTATACTCCAAACATTCATCCAAATAAAAGTATGGATGACTTTATTATGCTCAAAAAACATATTAAGTGGTTAGAAGCATAATTGAATTTCATTAGTTAATAATGGAAAATCCATTTGATACAGGACAAGTACCACTCAAAATACATGAAAATGAAAATGATCTATAAAACTTCGTAGTATTTAACTCTAGGTTATTTGTATTTAGTTTTTAGCGCTATTCATGTCTTTATACATTAGATTGAAGGGGAAATAGAGATGTCTACCTTGGGCGATGGCACAACACAGCCTACTTGCAAATTCTGATTTTCTCATTTACTGTCTGTGGAACCTTAAGCCAGTTTCTTAATTTCTCTGTGCCTTGGTCTCCTCACCTGTGAGAGTGAGAATGATAATAACCTCTATTGCATAGGATTGTTGGCAGAATTAAATAATATTTACAAAATATGTAACAGTTTCTGACACATTAAGCCCCCCAAAAAAACTTGTCTTTTTTTTTTTTTTTCTGATAGAACAAAATTTCTCAAAGGAAAAGTAGTTATTGGTTTGTGTGATTAGAACCATCAGAGAGCGGATTCATGTGCCTCTAATAAACTGTCAAATCATGGCACATTTAACATAACAAGCATAAGGAATGTGAACAATGTCATGAATGGGGGATTAACATAAAAGTTTCCAGGTTTACATGAGATGAAAAGAAATGTATGTCATCCAGGTTGTGCTTTCCCTTTCCTTTATGTAATTGTACTTTTCCACAGATGGTGACCTTCATTGAGAAGGAAAAATACTGAGAGTAGTCCTACCAGACCAAAGTGTTTCCTTTGATTATTTCTAGGCCCTCATGCAAAGTTTTCTTTGCGTCGGATCCCATCAAAATAGTGAGAGCCCGGAGGCAGTACATGTTTGATGAGAACGGTGAACAGTACTTGGACTGCATCAACAATGTTGCCCATGGTAAATGTCCTGTCCTTGCAGTGCTTTGAAGGAAATGTTCATGGAGTAAAACTGACTTGGAACACTTAATATTTGTCTAGGGAATTGCAGTGGCTGCAGTTCCTGTGCTGAGTGGGCCAGTAGTCCTAGCGGGGAAAATCTCAGTAAAATATGGAAGAGAAAGGAACTCAACTTTTGTTTGTTTGTTTGCTTCATCATTCCTCTTATTCCCAGGCACTTAGAATTCTAACTTACTTGTTGGGCTTTTGTTTCATAAACTTTAGTGGGACACTGTCACCCAGAAGTGGTCAAAGCTGCCTTGAAACAGATGGAACTGCTAAATACAAATTCTCGATTCCTCCACGACAACATTGTTGAGTATGCCAAGCGCCTTTCAGCCACTCTGCCGGAGAAGCTCTCTGTTTGTTATTTTACAAATTCAGGGTATGTTTCATGGTTTCCCACCCCTCCCCATTCCCACTAAGCTTTGTCTACTCTTTCACACAAATCTTTCCTTTTGATTCATGGTGGAGCTTGTCTAAAAAGGTCTGCTGAGTTTCTTGCCATTCACTAAGTGATCACACATTAGGGACCTGGCCTTTCTGGTTCTCCCACTTTATTCCAAGACTCTGAATCAAACTGGTCAAATGATGCTCACCTCCTCAGGCAGTGCAATAAGTAGCTAAAGGATCAATAGGCCAAGATATTCTTTCAATGAGTGTATGAGGAACTTTAGCCAAGAAATAACTCTACTAAACAAGCTATAATTTTTAAAGATTTTTGATTGTTGAAAATTGAGCATATTTCCCCAACACAAACACAAGAAAAGAAAGAAGGCCTGCCTGTAAAAAGTGGCTCGCACCTGTAACCCCCGCAGTTTGGGAGGCTGAGGAGGGCAGACCACGAGGCCAGGAGATTGAGACCATCCTAGTTAACACAGTGAAACCCTGTCTCTACTAAAAGTACAAAAAATTAGCCAGGCGTGGTGATGGGTGCCCGTGGTCCCAGCTACTCGGGAGGCTGAGGCAGGAGAATGGCATGAACGCGGGAGGGGGAACTTGCAGTGAGCCAAGATCATGCCACTGCACTCCAGCCTGGGCAACAGAGTCAGACTCCGTCTCAAAAAAAAAAAAAAAAAAAAAAAAGAAAAAGGAAAGAAAGAAAGAAAGGAAAAAGAGGGAAACTCAAATAGATACATTTCAAGTTTCATTTATTTATTTATTTTTTGAGATGGAGTTTCGCTCTTTTTCCCCAGGCTGAAGTGTAATGGCACTATCTCAGCTCACTGCAACCTCCACCTCCCGAGTTCAAGGGATTCTCCTGCCACAGCCTCCTGAGTAGCTGGGATTACAGGTATGCGCCACCGCGCCCAGCTAATTTTGTATTTTAGTAGAAATGGAGTTTCTCCATGTTAGTCAGGCTGGTCTCAAACTCCTGACCTCAGGTGATCCGCCTGCCTCGGCCTCCCAAAGTGCGGGGATTACAGGCATAAGCAACCGTGCCCAGCCAGAAGGAGCACCACTGGCCTGGAAGGCCATGCATGAGGCTACCAGCAGCACCTCAGGGTCAGCGTGGGGTCCCTGGGGCCAGCACCAATGCCCACAGGCTGGCCATCCCCACGCAGGCCCCTTGGGCCGCCTCAACTTTTTAACTTAGTTTTTTTGTTTTGTTTTGTTTGTTTTTTAGTGACAGGCACTCATTATGTTGCCCAGGCTGCTCTTGAACTCCTGGGCTCAAGCAATCTGCCCACCTCAGCCTTCCAAAGTGCAGGGATTACAGGTGTGAGCCACCGTGCCTGGCCCCTACTTTTAAATTCTGTAAATTCAAATCATTGTATATCCATTCTATAGACTATTATGCAGATATCTAGAAGTATGTTTTTGCAAATGCATGCCTAAATATGTGCTTGAAATGCAATATTATATTAGAGGAAGCTATATAAATGTATAGTAGAAACTCCTATTTTAAAAATGAAATATGGTTGGGGGTGGTGGCTCATGCCTGTAATCCCAGCACTTTGGGAGGCCAAGGCGGGTGGATCACGAGGTCAAGAGATCAAGACCATCCTGGCCAACATGGTGAAACCCTGTCTGTACTAAAAATACAAAAATTAGCTTGGCGTGGTGGTGCACACTTGTAGTCCCAGCTACTTGGGAGGCTGAGGCAGGAGAATTGCTTGAACCAGGGAGTCAGGTTGCAGTAAACCAAGATCATGCCACTGCACTCCAGCCTGGTAACAGCATGAGACTCCGTCAAAAAAAAAAAAAAAAAAAAAGAAAGAAAGAAATATATATGAAAATTAACTATTAGACATTTTGTGAATATTTGATTATATGACTCTCTGTGATTCACTTTGCATTAAGATATTTTAAAACCAAATTTATATCCAGCGTGGTGGGTCACACCACTACACTTGGCTCAGCTTCCCAAAGTGTTGGGGTTATAGGGTGAGCCACTATGCCTGGCCTAATTTTTGTGCTTTTTGTGGAGATGGGGTTTCACCATGTTGCCCAGGCTGGTCTCAAACTCGTGGGCTCAAGCAATCTGCCTGCCTCAGCCTCCCAAAGTGCTAGGATTACAGACATGAGCCACTGCACCCATCCAAGACTAATATTCTTTTTTTTTAATTTAAAAAAATTTTTCATTATTTTCGGAGACAGGGTCTCGCTAGGTTGGTCAGGTTGATCTTCAACTCCTGACCTCAAGAAATCTTCCTGCCTTGGCCTACCAAAGTGCTAAGATTACAGGCATGAGCCACCACTACCATGCCTGGCCAACAAAATATTCTTAAAGTAAAAAAGTCTTCAGTCTGAATCCTGCTCTACCTCATATTAGCTATGAGACCTTATTCTGATAACTTTACCTCTCTGAGGCTGTTTTATCCTTAAAAAGGAGATGGCAGTACTTTTATGTTGTTACAAGAATAAATACAAGCAAAATCCTCAGCATGATGTTTAGCAGATAGTAAACATTCCACTTATTATTATTTTCTTCCTGTGTTTGGTAGTATATTTAGATTATCTGAAATACATAGGAAAAAATTTGATACTCATTTTATAGAGAAGGAAGCTAGTCAAATATTGGGTAAATACGACATAGGTTGGCAGCCAACCTAATGGGCCCTCAGTCTCCCATTCCTCCTGTGGAGATCAGGTTTAATGAAGGCTTCTTCATGTCCTCAGTCACTATGTGGCTGAACTAAAGTCTGAAATGGGCAGCATATCCTTAATGTTTATTGGGTTTCTTCTATATGTCTCATTCTTTATTGAAAACATCTAGGGAAACTTACATTAGAAGGGTAAAGTGGGTGGGCAAGATAGAGGAAGTAGAGGATTTCAACTTATTATTTTGTAAGTTTCTGAATAAATGTAATCTTACAACTTTGGTAATTAACATCCTAAATGTTTTTGTTGTTGTTGTTGTTGTTGTTATTGTTCTGGAGATGGAGTCTCACTCTGTTACCCAGGTTGGAGTGCAGTGGGGCGATCTCCACTCACTGCAACCTCTACCTCCCAGGTTCAAGTAATTCTCCTGCCTTGGCCTCCCAAGTAGCTGAGACTATAGGCCCACGCTGCCATGCCTGGCTAATTTTTTGTATTTTAGTAGACACGGGGTTTCACCGTGTTGCCTAGTCTGGTCTCTAACTTCTGAGCTCAGGCAATCGGCCCTCCTTGGCCTCCCAAAGCGCTAGGATTACAGGTGTGAGCTACCGTGCCTGGCACATCCTAAATGTTTTAAAAAGAGATTGTGTCAGTGTCCTCTCTCTCTGTTATCTTAATAGATCCGAAGCCAACGACTTAGCCTTACGCCTGGCTCGGCAGTTCAGAGGCCACCAGGATGTGATCACTCTTGACCAGTAAGTCTTGGACACAAGGTTTCTAAGCAAGAAGATTCTTCAGAGACAAAATCGTATTGATCCTATCCATACTAGTACCATAAACACACGTGAAGGAGGACAGATATATGGAGCAATGTTTTTTAAAATTATGTACTAAGCTATCAAGGCCAGCTTAAATCGAGAGGAATACTTAATTCCTTCTAAGTACCAGGAAGTGGGAGAGGCTCTCTTGGGTACTGAGGGGGATGTAGCTTCATGGAGTTTGCATGAATCATGGATTACTTTTCACACATTATTTATTGAACCACTAGTAACATGTAAGTAATAAAATTGCTTTCCAAATAAGAATACAATTAATTTCCAAAAAATTCAAGCACTCACTTCACTATTACGATTATTCGCAGTCACTAATTTTAAAGATAACAATTTAGAGCAAATTTTAAAGAAAACCAGCAGCCACGTAAAATTTAAAGCTTTTCATTAGCCTGTAATTATTAACAGTCACTATCTAATCTTAGCTCTCAAACATAAATTTATTACATTTTAAACAAGAAATCTGGCAACTTCCATCTTTATTAGACTTTTTTTTTTTTTTTTTTTTTTTTTTGAGATGGAGTTTCGCTGTGTCGCCCAGGCTGAAGTGCAGTGACGCGATCTCCACTCACTGCAACCTCCGCCTCCCGGGTTCAAGCAATTCTCCTGCCTCAGCCTCTGGAGTTAGCTGGCATTACAGGCGCCTTCCTAAATGCCCAACTAACTTCTCTATATTTTTAGTAAAGACAGGGTTTCACCATGTTAGCCAGGCTGGTTTCGAGCTCCTGACCTTAAGTTATCCGCCTTCCTCAGCCCCACAAAGTGCTAGGATTACAGGCGTGAGCCACTGAGCCCAGCCTAGGGATTTTTTTTTCTTTTAAATTTTTGTCTACTCCTCCACCCCACTCACTGACTTCAGATGTAGAGGGTGAAGTTAAATATGCACCTCATTTCATGCCCTTCCCAATTGCTTTTGGGAACTTATTCATAAGTTCTTTGCCAAGGCTGAGGTCCAGAATGGTATTTCCTAGGGTTTCTTCTAGGATTTTTACAGTTTTAAGTCTCAAATTTAAGTCTTTAATCCATGTTGAGTTAATTTTTGTATATTGTAAAAGGCAGGAGTCCAGTTTCATTCTTCTGCATATGGCTAGCTTCAATCTTGGTTCTTAAAAAGGCCTCCTTTTCCTTCTCAAGTAGTATTTGCCTAATATTTGCAAGTGGACATGCTTTAGAAATCATCCCAAACAGAAACAGATGCCCATTCTATGAGATAAAGTTGTTTTTAAATTTACTAGAATGTAACACGTATTCTTTTAACACATTTAAAGAATACATACATGTAAAGTATTGCATGAGGATATAGAAAACAATTTTTCACATTTAGACAATCTCATTTAGCAATATAATCCAAATACATCAGTTTTTCCCAACGAAAAAGAAATTGTCAATGAGGACACATGCTTGGCTTTCTGTGGGTTTTATTACATGTAAAGGAAGAATTGGACACATTAAGGGCCAGTCTTGCCATGAAAAATCAGATTCCATATAGTCAAATCTGGCACCAGTGTTGAAATTCTCCCTGAATGGATACATATGGATGAAATGCAACACTGGTTTTTGTATATTTGAAAACATCTCTCTTGGAATTATTTTGGTTAAAAAAAATGTTTTTTTTTTTCTCTTTTCAGTGCTTACCATGGTCACCTATCATCCTTAATCGAGATTAGCCCATATAAGTTTCAGAAAGGAAAAGATGTCAAAAAAGAATTTGTACATGTGGTAAGTGTCTTAGAATCCTAAATCAGAATGTTAGTACTGGAGGAATGCTTAATGATAATCCGGCCCAATGCTTTCATCTAAGATAAACTAAAATCAAGAGCAGTTATGTGGCTTGCTAAGGTCAAAGGGCTAAATACTGACAGAATGTTATTTAAAATCTATTTATCTATTTAAAATATATTGATGAGTATTACAATAGGCAAATTAGTTTAGTAGTTGTTCAGAGCTATCATTTTATTTTTCTTGCTCCTTAATCTTCAGTTATATTTTCTGTCACAAATGCCAACTCAAAATTCAGAGTTGAACTAAGTGTGTATTTAAATTGTTCTTGGCCGGGCACAGTGGCTCACGCCTGTAATTCCAACACTTTGGGAGACCGAGGCAGGCAGATCACTTGAGATCAGGAATTAAAGACCAGCCTGGACAACATAGCGAAATCCTGTCTCTACTTTTAAAAAGTACAAAAATTAGCCAGGTGTGGTGGCAGGCGCCTGTAGTCACAGCAACTTGGGAGGCTGAGGCAGGAGAATCCCTTGAACCCAGGAGGTGGAGGTTGCAGTGATCTGAGATCATGTCACTGCACTCCAACCCGGGTGACAGAGCGAGACTCCATCTCAAAAAAAAAAAAAAAAGGAAAAAAATAAAAAAAATAAATTGCTCTGTACAATAATGCTAAATTATTATATAGCTTTATTAAGTAAAATAAAGAAACCAACCAAGTTGTTGAAAAAGTAAAGTTTATTTGGTGTTTTTGTCTTAACTGAGGATCAGCATAATTTCCTTTTTTCTTTTTCTTTTTTTTTTTTTTTTGAGACAGAGTCTCACTTTGCTACCCAGGCTGGAGTGCAGTGGCATGATCTTGGCTCACTGAAACCTTCGCCTACCATGTTCAAGCAATTCTTTAGCCTCAGCCTCCAGAGCAGCTGGGATTACAGGCATACTCTACCAAACCCTGCAAATTTTTGTATTTTTTGTAGAGACAGCGTTTCATCGTGTAGGCCAGGCTGGTCTCAAACTCCTGACCTTAAGAGACTGGCACACCTCAGCCTCCCAAAGATTACAGACGTGAGCCACCGCGCCTGGCCAATTTCTTGAGAATCATCAATACTTTCTTTCAAGATTTTAAGATCTGGAGTGAGTGCTAACACACTCTAGTTTTCTGAATGATTACGATTTGTAATATAGTTGATCAGTGTTGGCTCATTTTAAATACTGACTAGTTAATACAGTTTCCTTTCACTGACATTTTAAAATAGTATCATCACACTTGTTGATTTGAATTTTCTATTTATGTGAGGAGGGATATAGTCTTGATTTATAGCAGTCTGGAAGCAAATCCAAGCTTCTGTTCACAATTCGAAGATGTCAGTTCTTCACAGAATTTAGAAATGTTAAGGAAAAAAAAGAACAAAAAAACCTAAAGTATCTTAAGTTCACATGATCACCATTCTAACATGTTCTTGTAGGGAAATGCCTTTTTGTTTTGTTTTATTTTGTTTTGTTGTTTTTGAGATGGAGTCTTGCTCTGTTGCCCAGGCTGGAGTGCAGTGGCGCAATCTCGGCTCACTGCAAGCACTGCCTCCCGGATTCACGCCATTCTCCTGCCTCAGTCTCTTGAGTAGCTGGGACTACAGGTGCCCATCACCACGCCCGGCTAATTTTTGTATTTTTAGTAGAGAGGGGGTTTCACCTTATTAACAAGGATGGTCTCGATCTCCTGACCTCGTGATCCGCCCGCCTTAGCCTCCCAAAGTGCTGGGATTACAGGCGTGAGCCACTGCACCCGGCTGGGAAATGCCTTTTTTTTAAGGTTTGTCGAAAGGGCAAATTACAAGCAACTGCATTATTTGACGTTTTCAGGCACCAACTCCAGATACTTACAGAGGAAAATATAGAGAAGACCATGCAGACCCAGCCAGTGCTTATGCAGATGAAGTGAAGAAAATCATTGAAGATGCTCATAATAGTGGAAGGAAGGTTTGTATTTATAGCTTTGGAAACATCTCAACATCTTTTATAAAAGGGATTGGAACTGTTGGGATTCAATGAAGAGATGGAAAAGGATTATATCTAATGTCCCTTTCTGTTCTTCTCTAGTTATGTTTTCACTTGATTCAAACTTCAAACAGTGCGTTATTACAATCATGCCTCTAAGACTGTCTACTTTTATTTATCCTGGAAATACAACCACTATCTGGTTCCAGAACTGGTGGCCTAATTCTGACCTTTTCATTGGTATGCAGGGTCTAGTCTAGAGGGGTAGGGGTCATTATATGGTGAAGGGAAGAGAAGAGACAAAGTAGCCCTGGGACCTCAGGATCAATGCAGACTTCCAGACCCACAAGGGAGCCTTGGTGCTTCCCTTGAACTTCAACCTTCTTGAAGCCATGGAGCCTGGGGCTGGTTTGCACCTGGGTAAGCCAAGGCAGAAAATGTTCTTCCGATCTGGGCCTGGACTTCTAAGACAGAAACAAAATCCTTGAGAGCAGGAAAAAAGTATTTTCATTTTCTCAGTCTTCACCCTACTGTCTTCAGCTTAATACTCAATTCTCAGCCCATCTGTAGGTTACTTATGTGGATTTTAATGCAACTTGACAATATTTTGCCTTAAAATTAGCTTATGGCATAGACTTGGCTATTTAAAAAAACCTTAACTGAAATAAAAATGAGGCCTTTTCTTTTTCTAATTAACTCAGATATTTCTGTCTTCATTACTGGAGAGCCATTCACATTTCT
The DNA here is from genome assembly GCF_008728515.1 of Papio anubis. Lineage (NCBI taxonomy): Eukaryota > Metazoa > Chordata > Mammalia > Primates > Cercopithecidae > Papio > Papio anubis. The sequence goes on from NC_044978.1 coordinate 80,337,888, forward strand.
TAACTGCTGCTGCTGCTTCTTTTTTTTTTTTTTTTGGCTAACCCGTTTGTTTTTCGTATCTTCTTATGTGAAACATCTGTGCAGGTAGACATAAAGCTCTATGTGTTGTGGGGAGCTTCAGACTCTTGCTCTTCAAATGTGGTCTGTACCTGTTTAAACAAATGGCAAACAATACTTTTAGGAAAAAATTTACATTAACAAGATCTTACAGACTCTTTGCTGCTAAAAGAGGGTTTGAATAATTTTTCAAAAACTTAGCATTCAACATTTATTGGATTATTGCTATCATATTAGCAGTGCTGAAAGCAATGAACAAATATAAGATCAGTGCTTCAGAATATTAGATGTGCTTGCAAAGTCCTGGAATGGTACAGCAAAAATCTTGAGTCCAACAGCCTCATTTTATAGCTAAGAAACTAAATATCTAAAAAGTGAAGGATTTAACCCAAGGTCTTACAATTACTAAGGGGTAATCTGAACTAGAACCTGAGTTCTCTTGATTTCTCATCTCACATTCTTTGTGCTTTCCCTTCAACATTATCTATTTCCTACTTCTCTTTTCTTAGTCTCTAGAATGATTCATCTGTAGTTCCTATTGTTAACTGCTTACTGTTGAGTTAAGCGTGGTTTAGGGCAAAACCTAGAAATACAGCACAGTAACTATAATGTGTGGCCACAAACCACCCTCCCATTTCCATGGTGCAAATTCCAGCCTCAGGCAGCCTTACTTCACCAAGCTTAAGAAACAGGCATCACAACAATGCCCTTGGAACCTAGGTAACTTTTTACAGGTTCATAACCAAAGACTAATAAAAATATCAGTCTTACTCAGTTCATCCTAATGAAACTGCTGCATGTAATGATAGAGAAATGGAAGTTGCCCTCTCATCTCCTCTGTTTTTCAGGGTAGCTTTATTGGTACCCTAGATTTTCAGAAGTTAATGCTTTAAATCAATTGCTTTTCCAGCATAGACACCCTTTCTTTTTTCTTTAATCAAATGGCCAATTTGCCACTTGCTACAGGTCTATTCCTAGCTATTTTTTAAAAAAACCTGCTCTATAAGATATCCTCTTTTTGGGGGGGTTGTAGGGGGACCTAATGGACTTTGACCCCATCTTCTCTTGTATAGATTGCTGCCTTTATTGCTGAATCCATGCAGAGTTGTGGCGGACAAATAATTCCTCCAGCAGGCTACTTCCAGAAAGTGGCAAAGTATGTACTTGACTTGGGCCTCCTTGGTCAAACTGAGAACACTGTGACAATTATGTAGGGCCATACTAGTTGCTAAGATATTAAAATAATTCCTGATTAGCTGGTAAATAGCCACACCTGAGCGCCTGCCATCCCAGGACTCCTGGATGCTCTCTCAGCCTTCCCCAAGATCCAGCATGTACAAGGTTAACACATGGTCCAACAACGGGAGTTCAGAACTCTGCTCCAGCCCCCAGCCTGCATCCTCTCTGATTGACTAGTACCAAATCTGTATTAGTCAGGGTTAACTAGAGGGACTGAACTAATCATATATATATAATCATATACACACACACACACGGGGGTATTAAGTATTAACTTACTTGATCACAAGGTCCCACAATAGGTTGTCTGCAAGCTGAGGAGAAAGGATAGCCAGTTCAAGCCCCAAAAGTGAAGAACCTGGAGTACGATGTTTGAGGGCAGGAAGCATCCAGCATGGGAGAAAGATGTAGGCTGGGAGGCTGGGCCAGTCTCTCATTTTCACATTTTTCTGCCTGCTTTATATTTGCTGGCAGCTGATTAGATTGTGCCCACCAGATAAAGGGTGAGTCTGCCTTTCACAGCCCACTGACTCAAATGTTAATCTCTTTTGGCAACACCCTCACAGGCACAGCCAGGATCAATATTTCGTGTCCTTCAATCCAATCAAGTTGACACTCAGTATTAACCATCACACAAGCCTTCCCAATTAGTAAATATTTGAAGACTAACCCTGTTACCAACTACTTGTTTGATTCTTTCTCTTCCCACTTAACATACTGTAATAAGACTGGGTGCTGTGGCTCATGCCTATAATCTTAGCACTTTGGGAGGCCAAGGCAGGAGGATCACCTGAGGCCAGGACTTCAATACCCTTCAATAACAGGGCAATATAGCAAGACTCCCTCTCTACAAAACTTTTTTAAAAATATTATCTGGGCGTAGTGGCCCATGACTGTAGTTCCAGCTACTCGGCAGGGCAGGCTGAGGTGGGAGGATGGCTTGAGCCCAAGGGTTTGAGGTTACAGGGAGTTTGATCTTACCACTGCACTCCAGCCTGGGCAACAGAGTGAGACCCCATCTCTCTTAAAAAATTTTTTTTAAATACTGCAATATAGCTTACTTTAAGCAGCACAAACCCAACTGGTATGGAATATATCTAATCTAAAAATTATGTGATTATATTGTAAAATCAATGATATTTATGTGGGGTTTAGAGTACTGAAATGTTTTTTAACAAAAATTAATTCTTCAGGTTAACAACATTTTTTTTTTTTTTTTGTCTACAATAATTTGCATCTTTGTGGTTGGGTTTGGGGCTCTCAGTGACCTGAATGCATTAGACTGCTGCTTTGCTTTTCAGATATGTGCACGGCGCAGGGGGTGTGTTTATAGCTGATGAAGTTCAGGTGGGCTTTGGCCGAGTTGGGAAACATTTCTGGAGCTTCCAAATGGATGGTGAAGACTTTGTTCCAGACATCGTCACAATGGGAAAACCTATGGGCAACGGCCATCCAGTGGCATGCGTGGTAACAACCAAAGAAATTGCAGAAGCCTTCAGCAGCTCTGGGATGGAATATTTTAATACGGTACATTTTGGTCTCCAACTTTAATGCTAAGAAGGAAAAATAATGCATGTTCTTATATTTTTTGACAATGTAGTAAAGAATAAAGCTCAGTATTGTCAGCTAACCACCCAGAACTCTGGCCAAAGATTTTCTTATTTTAATAAAACATGTAAATTTTACTTTAAGTTCTGCGATACATGTGTAGAATGTGCAGGTTTGTTACATAGGTATACATGTGCCATGGTGGTTTGCTGCACCTATCAACCCGTCATCTAGGTTTTAAGCCCCACGTGCATTAGGTATGGCCAAACTTTTATCTAACCAGATTTCATTCTATCTGGCAAAATGCTTCTTGTATTTCTGCTTGTATATCTTTACCTGTCCTAAAACAGTCTTATTGATTTTTCCAATGATAGATGATTGCCTTGCTAAATTCCACAGGTTATGATATTTTCATTTCTTTGTTTCATATCATACTTAAATTTCCAAAACACTTCTAAAGTATTTTGGTGACTCAGTACTATGAATGTTATATGGCTGTCATAAGAGATACTGAATTTTTATCTTTGGGATATTATATTTCTTTGCTTTATCCCCATAAGCTTTAAGCTTGGAAAAATTATTGTAGTTTGTTCAGTATATATAATAGGACTTGTTATATCTAAAAGTAAGATTCAAATCTGAGGACATAAATTATTCAGAGAACATGTCATTGCTTAGCTATTTTTACTCAGCTCTTCAAGGGCAGAAACCCCTATTTCCCTCACTGGGCAACACTATGAAATCCTAAACTCCCAACATAATGTCTGGTTTTTGTTTGGATGAGCAAATAAATTCCCTGGTAGTCCTTCATACCAGTTATGCAGCTTGGAGAGTATAATTTAGAATGAATTTTCACTCAATCCTGAATAAATAGAATCATGCTCTATTCTAAATATGAGATGCTAATATTATAAGATAACATTTTATTAAAATTATATCTTCACTTATGTATGTATGAGCCAAATTCTTATGGATGAGGGAATACCACTAATTCAACTGGTACATTTTCTCATTTGTTGTCTTTTTTTTTTTTTTCACAGTATGGAGGAAATCCAGTATCTTGTGCTGTTGGTTTGGCTGTCCTGGATATAATTGAAAATGAAGACCTTCAAGGAAATGCCACGAGAGTAGGGAATTATCTTACTGAGTTACTGAAAAAACAGAAGGCTAAACATGCTTTGATAGGCGATATTAGGTATGTTCATTATGAAGTTGTCATGTAGTTACTCATTTTTTTCAAAATAATAATAGTTTGTAAGCTAGGCAACATGGCGAAACCCCATCTCTATTAAAACTACAAAAAATTAGCCAGGTGTGGTGGCGCACACCTGTAGTCCCAGCTACTTGAGAGGCTGAGGCATGAGAATCGCTTGAGCCTGGGAGGTAGAGGTTGCAGTTAGCCGAGATTGTGCCACTGCATTCCAGCCTGGGTCATAGTGTGAAATCCTGTCTCTAATAATAATAATAGCTTATATTTTATCTTGTAAGTTTGCAATAAAGTACATAAAACTAAATCTAAAAAACACCAAAAAACAGAGATAGCAAAAATTATTCTTATTCCAGAATCCAGATATCACCACTGTTAACATTTGGGTAGGGCCGGATGTGGTGGTTCACACCTGTAATCCCAGCACCTTGGGAGGCAGAGGCAGGAAGATTGCTTGAGCCCAGGAGTTTGAGACCAGCCTGGGCAACATAACAAGACCTTGTTTCTATAATAAATAAACCAACAACAACAAAAAACATTTTGGTACATGTCTTTCCTGACTTTTACACTTTTTAAATAAAGTTAGGATAATGTCAGCACCCAAAAGATGAAAAGAAGGAACCTAATGTAGCTCTAAATAATTTACTGAAAATTATTTAAAATGCTATTCTGAAAAGCTGGATATTTTTCATATATATATGAAATATTGACATATACATATATGTTAACATTTATCATCATTAACATCCTGAGAAACTAAATAGCATGAAAGGGTTATTTTTAAGCCATTTTCTTTTATAATTGAGAAAAGAAAACTGGATGACAAAAACTAATTTATTTCCAAAAGTAGAAACAACTGTGAACATAGATTGGTATCTTGGATTAGTTAGAATTAAACTTGGAAATTAAATGGAAGTTTGGGGATGTGTTAACTTTTTGTGACAATGGAGCGTTGGACAGATTGTGTGTCAAGTTTTTCTTTACCTCTCGCAGGGGCGTTGGCCTTTTTATTGGAATCGATTTAGTGAAGGACCATCTGAAAAGGACCCCTGCCACAGCTGAAGCTCAGCACATCATCTACAAGTAATTCACCCCCACACCCACCTGTTTGGTATCTTGGCTGCAGGATGCCTACCCACTTGAAAGCTTGCTTGACTTCCTCCCATCCCTCTGAAAAAGGAAAGTTTAAAATACATCCTATTTATAACGTGGGATTCTTAAATGCAGAATACTTAAACTGCTCTATGTTCACGTCATTCTTCAGTAATTGTAGTTATCCTTTGCACGCACTCACATGCATTTCCTACACAAATTAGGATGAAAGAAAAACGTGTGCTTCTCAGTGCCGATGGACCTCATAGAAATGTACTTAAAATAAAACCACCTATGTGCTTCACTGAAGAAGATGCAAAGTTCATGGTGGACCAACTTGATGGGGTTCTAACAGGTGGGTCCATGGATCTTTAAGATGTCTTCTTGTTGCCTCTCCCAAACCCACTGGCCTAGTCATAATGACCATATGCATCTTGTTATTCATGATGGAAGTGAGGCAGGGCAGAAATAAATGTGTAACTTTCCATTTAGAACTAGAAAAAGATAACCAAAAAGTAACCACATGGACTCTTAAATTGAAATTTTCAGTTTGTACTCATATAACTCCAAATATAAGTTTTTGCTGAAGGAACATACTGTTTTGTCATTTATTTTTACTCTAGACTAGCTAGCATATTTAAAAGTGCATGTCTGCATTGTGCCATGCACCACAAATACTACAGTGTAGAGTATTTCAGCATTGTGCCATTAACACATGAAACATTTCTGATAAAAAAAATTATATAGGCTAGAGTGTGACAGTTCTTTGCTATATGCTGAATCGTTTAACTTTGCAAGGTTTTTTTTATTTTTTAATTTTTTTTGAGACTGAGTCTCCCTCTGTCGTCCAGGCTGGAGTGTAGTGTTGTGATCTCAGCTCACTGCAGCCTCCGCCTCCCAGGTTTCGTGATTCTCCTGCCTCAGCCACCTGGGTGTCTGGGATTACAGGCACCCACCACCATGCCTGGCTAATTTCTGTATTTTTAGTAGAGATGGGGTTTTACTGTGTTGGCCAGGTTGGTATCGAACTCCTGACCTCAGGCGATCCACCCGCCTCGACCTCCCAAAGTGCTAGGATTACAGATGTAAGTCACCGCATCCAGCCTAACTTTGCATTTTTAACTTTTATTTTTTAATTTTTATCTATTTATTTTCTGAGACAGAGTCTTGCTCTGTCACCCAGGCTGGAGTGCAGTGGTGGGATCTTGGCTCACTGCAACCTCTGCCTCCCAGGTTCAAGCAATTCTCCTCCCTTAGCCACCTGAGTAGCTGGGACTACAGGAGCGTGCTACCATGCCCATTGTCTATCATAAAAATGTATCTTTTGTTTACCTATATTATGCAACTAGGTTAATTTATTTCTTTGTTATGAACATACATTGGATTAGAAAGTAAATTAGTACTGTAAAACCATGTTGAATAGCATAAAGCATGATACAAATGATAGGTATTGTTGTTTTTGCTTTAGTTATATTTTCACAATTCAGGGTGGCATGGCAGCACATGCCTATAAGATCCCCGAGGCCAAAGTAGGCAGATCGCTTGAGTTGAGATCAGGATCACTCAGGAGCTGGAGACCAGCCTGGGCAACATGGTGAAAGGTTTTCTCTATTAAAAAAAAAAAAAATACAAAAATTAGCTGGACATGGTGGTGCATGCGCCTGTAGCCCCAGCTACTTGGGACTTGGCTGAGGTGAGAGTATCACTTGAGCCTGCAAGGTGGAGGTTGCAGTGAGCTGCACCACTACACTTCAGCCTGGGTGACAGAATAAGACCCTGTCTCTCAAAAAAAAAAAAAAAAAAAAAAGATTCAACTTCTTTACTCAGCTTTTAGAGTAAAACTGAGAAGATAGGAATCCATATAGCATACAAAATAGATAGTGAATAGTGAATGTTTGGAAACTTGAGAGTCCACCAAAGTTATTAAAAATACGGTCACTGTCTTTGGACTCAGAGTGCATGCTCACATCCAGACCTGGCAAGCATTCCTCACAAGCAGGTGTGTCCTTTGATCCCATAGGGCAGGGTACAAGACAGAGTGTGGCTTGGGACAATCTGTCACTCTACGTCTGCATCAACTCAGAGCTTGAGTGTTCTTAATAGTGGACCAGAAGAACTTCCTTTGAATAAAGTGAATGACAAATAGGTAAAATGGGCTTAGTGCCACCTATAAATGATAATGGTAAAATACTACAAAAAAAAATCTTAAAGTGATTTTAACAGTGACTTTTTTTTTTCTTTTTCTTTTTCTTTTCTTTTCTTTTTTTTTTTTTTTTTGAGATAGAGTCTTGCTCTGTCACCCAGGCTGGAGTGCGGTGGCGTGATGTCAGCTCACTGCAACCTCTGCCTCCCGGATTCAGGTGATTCTTCTGCCTCAGCCTCCCAAGTAGCTGGGACTATAGGCGCATGCCACCAAGTCTGGGTTATTTTTGTATTTTTAGTAGAGATGGGGTTTCACCATATTGGCCAGGCTGATCTCGAACTCCTGACCTTGTGATCCACCTGCCTCGGCCTCCCAAAGTGCTGGGATGACAGGCATGAGCCACCGCGCCCAGCCCATTTTTTTAGCACATAACATTTCCTTCTATTCTTCATGAAAGGTATTGCTAAGATACCAAAGAGATTTTTTTCTTAGGTTTTTATGTTATTTTATGTTATGTCTTCTCCATAATACCTTCCTTGATTTAGTTTTAGAAGAAGCCACGGGAACCAAAAGTGAAAGTGTGACCTCTGAGAATATTCCATGCAAAACAAAGGTAAGAGTCGGCTACTTTATTTTTAGGGGGAAAGTTTAAAATTTGGGGAATGTTTAAAAAGGGAATACAAATTTTCAAAAAATTGTGCAATGACCATTAGAACAATACCAGCCTGTATTAGGTTGGCTTGTTGTTGCAATTTTGAGTGCACAATTAAATTTCCACAGCAAGTGTCACATCATTTGACAGGACTAAAGCCAAAGAACCATTCTTACAGGATCATTCCCATACCAAAAACAGCCTCGTGGGCCTGCAAAGATGGCCTACAAAATATAGAGGGAGGATTCAAACCGCCTAAGTTCCTTCCTGTTTTACTTGAGGGCTGCCTGAGACTGCCTCCGATTCTCAAACACTGCCTTTACAATCAGCAGAAGCATTAGCAGGGAGGTTCTGAAGTGCCAGAGTTCGGTTCTAAAATGAACTAAAGTGTAAGCTTCGAATGGCAATGGGGCCTGGGAACTGTCTGGCACTGCCTGGCCTAGTTTCTGCATTTGATGTGCTTCCAGGAGAGGGCCTTGCCATTCTCTGCTGAGCTGCCGAGGGTGTGAGAAAGAGCACCCTGGACTGGGAAACAGAAAGGCAATAACTTGAGAGGCTTTGTTGCATAATTTGTTATTTGTTTATGAGTTAGATGCATACAGGAACACCCAGTGCCTCAAGCCTGCCGGCACATCCAGTGGAGTCAGCAAAGTCTTTTTTCATGATTAAAATCATCAGGCTGTTTGAAGGAGAGCGAGTGATTTGCTAACAGCATGGCTTCTGTCTCGTCTAACAACACAAACCAATTAAAGGAATCAATTATTCTTTGATGTCAAGAATAGTTTATCAAGTCTAAGACAGAATTGCAGCTGTAACTGCTGGTTCCCCAAGCATTAAAAAGAGTCCTGCAAAAAAACAAAATGAAACAAAAGTGTTCAGCACAAGAAATCCCACTTTAGGGTTAGCAAAGTTGGCACACATTTTATGAAAAGTTGACTCGCAGTCCCAGATTTTCTGTTGACATCACATTTTAAATGTCTATTGAAGACACTGAGGAGAGGGTTAGAAAGGAGCAAGCAGTGTTGTTTTGTTTGGTTTCCCTGTGTCCTTTGTTTGTGTGTGGGCTTGTTAAGTCAGTCCTGTGGAGGCTGGTTGGGATTAGAGGTGGATGCCCACTGGAGCTTTGTGTGCCTGTCTTGCAGATGCTGAAAGAAGCCCACGTAGAACTGCTTAGGGACAGCACCACTGACTCCAGAGAAAATCCCAGCAGAAAGAGAAACGGAATGTGCGCAGATACACATTCACTGCTCAGTAAGAGGCTCAAGACATGAACGATTTGCATTTTAAAGCAAGATGTGATGTCCAGAGTTATAGAGAATGAGTAGATGTGTCTCATCAGTTAATAGCTCTATTGTACCTCTAAAGGTGGAATTGTCAGTTTAGACTCGTAAACAAAAAGGTAAATGAGTAATCAGAATAACCCAAGTGATAATCAAACCATGTCAAGATTATTAGTTCAGACTCTAGCCTGTTAATTTTCTTCCTTGAGATTTCTGAAGCTACCTGATTTATTCTATTAAACGTAAGCTTACAAACTCAAAATACATTGGCAGGTTTACCTCTCATGCTTCAATGTTTCAAATTAGAGAGCAAAGTGTAACAGGCTCCTTCACTTTTGAGACTTAGTGCCTTAAAATATGTATTCTATAAGGATTTCATATATAAAAGTATATTTATTGACTATAATAAAATAAAACATGATGTAAACAAAAAAAAATACCAGAAAAGTGTTTACCTACCCTTTGCAGGGAATATTAAGGGTTGGGATGGTAAAAGCAAAGTCATTCAGAAAAAAGTCACAAACAGCAAATATTAAAAAGGGATAGAATAATTCAGACCTCTAGCAAGGAACTTGGTTAATCACCATCCTGTGGGGATTGAGAAGGGAACAAGGAGTATACACAGAAACACACGCATAAAGATGTTTCTGGAACAGCAGCCATAGCTGAAGCAGGGCATTCAGAGTCAGGAGACTTCTGCTTTGTCTACTCATGGATTCTATCATTTACCTGTCAGGTAAGAAATTATCTTTTGAGGCAGGGTAGTTGCCCAGGCAACTAAAATGAACTGAAGTGTAAGCTTCGGATGGCAGTGGGGCCTGGGAACTGTCTGGCACTGCCTGGCCTAGTTTCTGCATTTGATGTGCTTCCAGCAGAAGGCCTTGCCATTCTCTCCTGAGCTGCTGAGGGTGTGAGAAAGAGCACCCTGCAGTACAGTGGCACTATCATGGCTCACTGCAGCCTCGACATCCCAGGCTGAAGCAATCCTCCCACCTCAGCCTCCTGAGTAGCTGGGATTGCAGGTGCACACCACTGCACCTGGCTGATTTTTGTATTTTCTGTGGAGACAGGTTTCACCATGTTGCCCAGGAGGCTGGTCTTGAACTCCTGGGCTCAGGCAATTCGTCCACTTCAGCCTCCTAGTGCTGGGATTACAGGCGTGAGCCACTGCATCCGGCCAAGAAATCTTCCTCTTATCATCAAGTTTATCATCACTTATGCACACCCCCCACATGCACTCTAGCAGGAGCACGTGAGAGCGCGCGCACGCGCACACACACACACACACACACAATCTCTAGCCCAGCACTGGCAAAAGGAAGTTGGAGGAAAGTAGGACATTGAGGATCTCTTAGTTACATGATGCTGCCTTGAGAGGTTCATTCGGAGGCTAATAGACTGAACTGGATGAAATTTGAATTTCAGGGTTAATATTTCCCATTCTCTCCCTATTGCCTTTCTAATAATTATTAAACTTTGATTTATTTTTATTTTATTTTTGAAACAGAGTCTTGCTCTGTTGCCCAGGCTGGAGTGCAGTGGCAAGATCTCAGCTCACTGCAACCTCTGCCTCCCAGGTTCAAGGGATTCTCCTGCCTCAGCCTCCCAAGTAGCTGGAATTACAGGCACACGCCACCATGCCTGGCTAACTTTGGTATTTTTAGTAGAGATGGGGTTTCACCATGTTGGCCGGGCTGGTCTCAAACTCCTGACCTCACGTGATCCACCCGCCTCGGCCTCCCAAAGTGCTGGCATTACAGGCATGAGCCACAGCGCCCGGCCTGTGTTTTTTTATTCCATAAAGAATAAAGCTGTTTAAAGATAGCTAAGCGGGAGGTTGAGAGGAAAATTAATTGTAAAAAGCTTCCTTCCTGAATTCATCATAAAAATGCAGGGTCTTATTGTTAAACACTTTTTGCTCCTAAAACTACACTTGTGACTCTGGACCCTGGTTGGATAATGCTGAGGTTCGTTGCCAGTAGCTGGCGAGGAGGAGATGGGAGAGAGATCCCTGTGGTTTGCTTTTAGGGGGCAAGAGCATTTCGAGAATAATCAGATCTTTCACAGATTGACACTCCTGTGAGCATATTTTGTTAGCATGCTCAGAGAGTGCCCGACCACTTTTGACTCCTTATGTCTAGGGAGCAGCAGGAGCCCCTGTGTTGGCAGGGTTAATTGACCGTGATCAGCAGGTTGTTATTACGTTCTTACCGGAGTTGCTATTACGTTCAAGAGAGGGGGAGGAAGCAGAAAGTCTCATACCTGTGTTATGAGTTCTCCAAGTAGAAAATAATTGAAAACTAAGGGTTTACTTTTTGACATACTCCACTCTTCTTTATTACCTATAATTTAGGTTTTATAACCAGGAAGGAAGATATAGAAATAAATGACTCCTTCCTGAATACAACAGACGTACCACTTGTGAGTGAGGTTTCAGGTAGCTAGCTGCCTCATTTCCATGGTGTCAAAATCAAGGCTATGTCAGTGTGGTCCTCTTGGACCCCAGACACTGCAAATAATCCCAGGGCCACAACTGGACTCATCATGTCCCTTGTCCACGATTGAAATTCCACTCACCCTCAGCTAACACTTCCGCCCATCTGGACATGCACCAATCGTCATTCCTAAGGAGTCTGAGCCCCTGGTGACCATGCCCTTCTTGGACCAGGGCTGCTGTATTTGTCCATTCAGAGCTACAATTAGACAAGGGGCACCAAGGACACCAAAGTGTGTCCTCTGGGTTCCACACATATCCTTCCTGCCCCTACTGTGGAAAGCAGCCCTACCTACCTGCTGATCACGGTCAGTTAACCCTGCCAACACAGGGGCTCCTGCTGCTCCCCAGACATAAGGAGTCAAAAGTGCTCAGGTGTCAGTCATAGTTTAACAATACCCTTGCTTTTTCCCTTGGCAAAAGGGCACCCCCTTACGGGACCAGGGCCTCCAACCTCCCCAAAGTTGCAGGGATGGAGAGAATAAAATTCTCCAGTGAGTCACTGAAGGTAAGTGGGGCCACTGCCTGATTTTGCCTCTTGGCAGGATCATATGGGAGACACAGTGACATGGAAATCTCTGACTCAGTGCAGCTACTGCATCCTGAAGGATGGCACCCCATGCTTGCAGACAATTGCCCCTGAGCTGGTGCCTCACCTGCACCTCCAGCAGTATACTCCAATTCTACCAACCTGGCTGCCTCTGGAGGGTGTGAGTGTAATACAAGTGGTCAGTCTCATGAGCACGGGCCCACTCCTGCACATCTTCATTGTAGTGTGGCTCTGCTCTTTGGATGATCTGATTTATGGGATTCTGTGCCTGGGCATCGGGCACTCTATTCCTGTGGGAACAAATCTCTGGCTCCTCCAGGATGAAAAGGGCTCAATAAAGTCAACTTGCCGCCAAGTGGCTGGTTGGTTTCCTCAAGGAATAGTGTCATATTGGAGGCTCAGTGTTGTTCTCTGCTGTGAGTAGAATAGCTATGCCAGGGGCCAATAGTTAAATCTGTTTTGGTAAGTGGGAATGCATGCTATTGACCCATGCATGGCCTCCATCTCTGCCACTGTGTACACTTTGTTCATGAGTCCATTGTGCCTGTTGTGGGGTGGCTGGTGACAAAAACTGGCTAATGTCAACCAGTCAAGTAATTTTGCCTACTCAGTTATTCAGTCCCTCTTCCGGGGTGGACACTTCTTAGTGGATATTACATGTAATACAAAAATACCAAGTGGTATTTACTCCCTATACCCATTTATATGCCTCTATACCATATCTCCTTTGTCTCAGGTATTCTAGTACATTCAGACTCCTGGCTAGCTAGCCAGGCCATTCACCACTGCTCATAACTCCATATATATATGCACCTTACTCCTCCTTCCACACAAGGTGGATGACCAAGTGTGCCACTCAAAGTGCTGCCAGTGGGAAGATTTTTCATTGCTGCTCTTTCAAGGCCACCACTGAGTGTGGCTAGAAAGCAGCCACATCTATTTTACAAAATGGCAGGATTCTGAATCTTCATAGGGTTTACCTCCCGCCCTCCCCAGCATGCTTGTTTTACCCAGGCCTCCAGTGTACTGGTTCATACCGAGAAGCACCTCTTACTCCTCCTGCTGAGTCAGCATGGTGTCATCAACATAATGGATCACTGTGATACTCTGCAAGATGCTCAGATGGTTTGAATCTGTTCAGATTAAGTTATGACAGAGGGCAGGAGAATTAGCATAGCTCTAAGACAAAAGTGTAAAGAATATTGTCCATTCCATAGGAATGCAAATTATTTCTGATTTTCTTTTATGATTAGCTTAAAAATAAGTATATTCCCCCCATTTAACAGCCAAATATATCAGGTAGGTGAGGTCTTACTAATTTGCCCTGGCAACAATACTATGCCTGTCACTGCAGCTGTAATTGGGGCTACTGCGTGGCTGAGTTTGCAATAATATGCAGTCGTTCTCCATAATTGTCATCTAGTCTCTATGCCCTACTGGCTAATGGAGAGATGTTATGAGGAATAGAAACCACCACCCCTGCATCCTTTAGATTTTTAAGAGTGGCACTAGTCTCCCCCATCAACTCCCTAGAATGTGATGTTGTCTTTGATTTATTACCTTGGTTGGTGGGGGAACAGGAATGTGGAGTGGTAGCTTCAGGTGCCCCAACCTTGCCTACCTAACCATGACAGCTCTTATTCCACAGGCCAAGGACCTGGGGATTACTGCAACTGCCAAGTACAGATGATCCTCAACTTATGATGGTGTGACCTCCCGATAAACACATTGTAAGCCGAAAATATTCTAAGTCAAAAATGTACTTAATACACCTAACCTACTGAACATCATAGCCTAGTTCAGCCTCCCTTAAACATACTAGGAACACTTCCGTTAGCCTGCAACTAGGCACAGTCATCAGGCAGCACAGCACACTGTAGATCTCACTTGTTTATCCTTGTGATGCCCGGGCTGTCTGGGAGCTGTGGCTCGTTGCCACTGCCCAGCATCACGAGAGAGTATCCAATGACGTAGCACTAGCCCAGGAAAAGATCAAAATTCAAAATTTAAAGTACAATTTGTACTGAATGAGTACCGCTTTCACACCACTGTAAAGTGAAAGAATTCCAAGCGAACAATGGTATGTTAGGGCGTGTGTGTACGTCCATCCCAATCATGTATTCAGGAGCTGCGGAAATGACACAGGTGGTCTTGACTAGTGAAGCCTTGAGAGGCAGTGAATTTTCCTGCCCACATCCTTCAACAAGGCACGCATTCACTTGAATAAGATGATAAGGCTTTCTTTGGGGCAGTACAGGCAAGCACATAAGTAGGCGTTAAACAGGGCACTTTGTGAAGAGGGTGGAGGGATATTTTTCAGGGAGAGCAAGAAAAAAATATTCTCAATATCCAAGATAAGACGTCAAGCTGAAGTAGATGCAAGGAAAATCCGGGATCCTCTCCAGGATTTCTGAAATAAAGAATCTATGCCTTGATTGGTCTACATTTGGTTAGTTTTATTCAGAGGTACTTGATATATTGCGGTGCCATTGCAAATGGTATCCTTTTAAAACTTCCATTTTCTGACTGTTCTTGGTATTTAGTAAGTGATTTTATTTTATTTTGTTTTATATATTTATTTATTTTGAGACAGATTTTCACTCTTGTTGCCTAGGCTGGAGTGCAGTGGCGTGATCTTGGCTCACTGCAATCTCCGCCTCTTGGGTTCAAGTGATTTTCCTGCCTCATCCTCCCCAGTAGCTGAGATTATAGGCACATGCCACCATGCCAGGCTAATTTTTATATCTTTGGTAGAGACAGGGTTTCACCGTGTTGGTCAGACTGTGAATGATAAATTTTATCAAAGGATATGTGTATCTATTTAAAGGATGATATGATTTCTTCTTTCTTGTGAACATGTGGTGATTATATTGATTTTCTCTTTCTTCTTTTTAAAGCATGTTATCTTTTACTGACCATCAATGCTTTCAGTACTCTTTGAGGACTTCCTTTTCATTGTGCATTCTCTAAAAGTCACTTTACATTATCACTTTATTTTAATTGTTAATCTCCTTCACATCAGTAGCCATTTTACATTTTGTTATTTAAATTTTTCCTTCTCCAGGAAAATTCTTATAAATTTTTTCCTATATATTTTTCTCCAAGTTTTTATTCTAAAAAATTTCAAAGCTTTGGTGAAGTTTCACATCGTATCCTTCACCTGAATTCACCAATTGTTCATATTTTGCCCCACTTGCTTTACTATCTACGTACACACACACATACACACACACACACAGAGAGAGAGTTTGGGTTTTGGCTCAGCCATTGGAGCCATTTGAGATTTGGTTTTGGCTGAGCTATTTGAGATTTAGTTGCAGACTAAATCTGATTCATTAGGCTGTGGGAAGGAACATGAGTTTTCATTTCTAATAAGCTCACAAGTGGTGCCCATGCTGCTAATCTAAAGACCATGCTTTGAGAACTACTAATATATAAACAAGGATAAATGATAAGACAAAGATGTATGCCAGATAATAGAAGTCCTAAAGAGAAATTAAAATAATATTTAAGTCCAGGCATGGTGGTTCATGCCTGTAATCCCAGTTCTTTGGGAGGTCAAGGCGGTTGGATCACCTGAGGTCAGGAGTTTGAGACTAGCCTGGCCAACATGGTGAAACTTTGTCTCTACTAACAAAAATTAGCCAGGTATGGTGGCACATGCCTGTAATCCCTGCTACTTGGGAGGCTGAGGCAGAAGAACTGTTTGAACCCAGGAGGCAGAGGTTGCAGTGAGCTGAGATCACACCACTGCACTCCAGTCTGGGCAACAGAATGAGACTGTCTGAAAAAAAAAAAAAGAAAATAATAATTTTAAAAGTTTAAAAAAATAAAGGAGATAAATTTTCAAAACTAAAGGGGGGAAAGAATAAAAGACCTCAGAATGGAAGGCTTCATAGAGGACTAAACATGGGTAACAAGATAAAAATCCACTCCTAGAATAAGAAGAAAAAAATTCTAAAATCTACTGTATGGAAAAATAGATCACCTACCAAAATTAAAATTAGAATAACACCAAATTTTTTCAACAGCAACATGAGAAGCAAGACACATGAGATAATATTTTCAAATTTTGAAAGAAATGCAGTTAGAATTTTATATCAAGCCAAACTAACATTCAAATATGAAGGCATCATAAACATTTTCTCAGGCATACATGAACTTTAGCTGGTTTGTGCATACAAAAATCCACTTTGAAGACAGTATTAGATGAAATGTTTAAATATCAGGAAAGAGATGTATAAGATGCCCCAAGAGACATGAAGTTAAGAGGATTAAATTCCTTGGAAAAGTTTGACCTTGTCATAAAAACTAGCTAAGGTAAAAGCAAAACTAGAACTATTTATAACAATAAAGTAAGTAAAATTACATATTTCCCTTTAGGTTTCAAGAGCTGCCTACTCTGTGCTCATCTCATTATCTGAGCAACTCTCCTCCAAATCCTGTCAGGTGGTGGGGACAAATGGCACCTCCTCCCTCCAAAAGAAAATATTCACATGCCTTTTGACAAAAATATACTTTCCAAGATGGGTGCTTGCTTAATATGTAATCAACCTCTAAATTCATGTTTCCCTATAGGCCTATTTCTCCTGGGAAAGTTACTTAAATCTTTAACCAATAACTTCAACCTGGACAGTCCTACCTCAGGAGTTTAGAAGTGGCCTACACTTATTCAGACAAGTTCTAGCAAAAATCTAACCAAACAATTTCTTGAAGGGGAATAACTTCTTCAGTTGCAGATAAATTCCTCATCTGGTCCCTCTTCACAGGACTCACACAGCAACATGCAGTACAAACCTTAACTTCCTAACAGAAGGAAAATGACTTTTGTCTAACTTCAAGGTTATAAAGGTAAAGAGGTATTTTTGGTAAGGAATGTTATAAAGAGATTTTGAATATAAAACAAGATCTTGTATGATAAATTATTGTCCTAAAGTAAAATGACTGGTTGTTAAAAAAAAAGAGGGATGTTTACAAGTTAGAAAGTCCAGGCATGTCATAGATGGTCTAAGTCATGAACAAATTTATGAAATAAATGTTGTATAGTTTAAAGGTTATTAGGCCTATTAAATGCTTCATAAACTGCTACTATGACTCTTACCTGTACAACTCGCCTTCTTTAAAGCTAGGTAAGGCCAAAGGACACACAGAGTTGGCCATTGCACCTAGCTATGCTGGTAAGACTCAAACATTATCTGCATTTCTGTCTGGTGTTCTAGGCTCCACACTTAGTACACAATTAGAATTACTTACTTACCAAAAGTAAAAGTTGGTAAGGGTTAGCAGTGTAAAATGTACTTGAGACTACTGGAAAAATAGTTTTACGTGCAAGGTGTGTAAGGAAAGTAGAACGTGTTTTGGTAAAAGATTATAAGAAGGCATGGCTGGGCGTGGTGGCTCACACCTGTAATCCCAGCACTTTGGGAGGCCGAGGCAGGTGAATCACAATGTCAGGAGTTCAAGACCAGCCTGAACAACATGTTGAAACCCCATCCCTACTAAAACTACAAAAAAAAGAAAAAAGAAAAACACCTAGCCAGGAATGGTGGCACACGCCTGTAGTCCCGTAGTCCCAGCTACTTGGGAGGCTGAGGCAGGAGAATTGCTTGAACCCAGGAGGCAGAGGCTGCAGTGAGCTGACATCATGCCACTGCACTCCTGCCTGGGTGACAGAACAAGTCTCGAAAGAAAAAAAGGAAAGTATACTTTACTCAAGTGCTGAAAACTACAAATAGCTTTTTAAAAAGTGTTATTAACTCTGGAAAACAAAACAAAAAGAATCAGTGATGTTTTAAACAAAAAAATTATTTCAGTCCTCCATCAGTTCAGTCCTATGTAATTAATTCTTATTCTGTCTGACATTAATTTAGCAGTTTTATGAGTCCAGTTTTTCCCCCAATGGAGTTATTGAAATTCCCACCCAGTTCAATTGCATGATCTCAAGGTCATAAACAAAGATCTGTATTTCAGATTACCTAGCATAGTCTTTTTATCCTTTCCCTTAACCTCCTTGAAGACACAAGACTTTATTATCTGCAAAGAGCTTTTAGAAAAATATCAGAATAAAGCAATTTACTGTGTATACCAAGACATATCAGATTTTTAAGAATCTCATATAATTTTGAGATATATTAATATCCATACAAATGTAACTCAGAGTTAAATATCATTTCTTATTTGATTTCAATGCTTCCTATGTGATTTTAACATAACAAATAAGCCTAATATGTCTGTCTTAGATATCCAGGGGCCCTTTTTTGAATGTCCAAAAGCCAGTTCAAGGTAAAAAAAAAAAAAAAAAAGGCTTAATTTAGAACATGAAATTTTGATTTGGGAAGTTTGTCAAATACCTAAGGTTTACTTTGTTATCAAAACAAGAAAGGTTGAAAACACTTAATCATAGGTCACAAGGATCATAGGTCACTATAAAATAATAGTCATTAATTTAGCTAAAATGATAATTTAAAGATTTCAAAAAGCAAAAATTTTTCTCTTTGACAGAGAGGAGACTCTATTTTTCAAACAATCAAAACATCTGATATAGACAACATGAGACCAAAAAAGTCTGTCTCTGTCTCTTTCTTTTTATGAAGTTTACTCAGAAGGCAAACAAAATTTTTTTACTATCTCTTATTAATACCAAATGAAAATATTGTTTAAAAGAGAAAACCAAATTCTACCCTTCTATCAGTGTATTAATATTAAACATAATTTTAATAAAACCTTATAAGCAGATCTATCTAATCTCAATCATGTTTGACCACAAAGAAGATTTTCATGAATCTTTTATAACCTCTCACAATCTTTCCCATTCTATTTCTTTCCCCAACTTTCTGTATTCATTCAGTTTTATCTGTCATTCTTACTTTATTCCTGGAATTTAATTGTTTACCTTGTAAACAACCTCTAAACTAGACAAAAATACTTTCTATTTAACAAAACTCCATTTTCATGATTTTCTCATAACCTTCCTTTCCAAAACACATCCTACTTTCCTTGATCTCAAGGTCATAAGCAAAGGTCTGGATTTCAGATTACTTAGCAGAGTCTTTTTATCCTTTCCCTTAACCTCCTTGAAGACACAAGACTTTAATATTTTCATATATAATTATTTTTAATTAGAATTATATTATATATTGTATTTCAATATAGAATTATATTTTAATATTTGTATATAGAATTATTTTTCTTATATCTAGTAGTTTTAATTACATACATTACCTACAATTTTAAACCCGAGTAACTTTAATTCACAGTGACAACCTATGAAGTAAGCAGTTTTTAATTATCAGTCATATACCAATAATTTATGAATATAGTCCAGGTGCAGTGGCTCACACCCGTAATCCCAGCACTTTGAGAGGTCAAGGTGGGCAGATCGCTTGAACATAGGAGCTTAAGACCAGCCTGGGCAACAAGACAAAACTGTCTCTATTTTTAAAAAAATAAAGAAAAAGACTCCAAAAATGGGGTGTATAGTGCCTTTTTTGTGTTCTTCAAGGGGTCTCAAGGCTGCTAGAAATTTCTTCTAGATTTCTCTGTGTGCCATCAAAGATGGCAAAAGGAAGGAGGAGAAGAAGTGGAAGGAAATGGAAGAATAAGTTTAGAGGAAACAATCTGTGGAGATTTTAAGCTTTGTAAAAGGCCAATAAAGCTTTACATTTTTCTAAGCAAAAATCATGCTAAAAAGAAAGAGAGAAAACAGACACAAAACATTAAAAGAGCTTTCAGTCAACTGAAAAAATTCCAGAAACAGGATGCAAAAGAGAATGCAGAAAGATTAAAAAAAAAAAAAAAGCCTGAATATCAGCTTTTAGTTAAGTTGACTTTTGACTATAAAGCTCTTAAGAAATATAAACATATTTTTTCAAATCTCTTATCAGATTTCCGCCAGGAAAAACAGCCATCCTGGCTTGAGCTTTGTTTTGTTAAACCAAAAGTACCTTCTCAAGTCATTCACAAAACCAGTAAGCCTTCACCAAAGTTATGGCTTAAATAAGGATGCGTGAGACATCTCCGAAGTGGTTCAAAGTAATCCTCCCAAGATCCAGAACTACCCCCAAAGACAACAACAACAAAAAAACCTTTACTACTTGCAAGTAAAGCATAACCTACAATTCTGTCAGCCACATTCTCTAGGGTCTCAGCTTCTCAGCTAACCATCTACACACAAAGACTCGAAAGCCCGGTGTGCCCCACAGATAGAAGAAGACAGGAAATCAAAAGCTGTTCATGGAAGGGAAAAGGGTCAGTAACAAATGGTTATTCTGAAACGTCAGAGTCACACAAATAATTTGCAGTGGTGTACTTACTCCAATAGCAACTCAGTCCAATAAGCTACTTGATAGAGCCCAGTAGATAATTTTCCAGGTTTAGAGTAAGTTTTTACCATATAAGCTAGGGGTGTTATATGGAGAGTACATAGAAGAGTCACTCCCCACAATCCCCAAAAATTCATTTCAGGAATAGGTTAAGATAGCAAAAAACTCTTGTTGCCACAGGTGGTTGAGGGTGGCATTTGGGCTTATGTTGTCCCGGTATCCCACAGATTTGGGAGATGGGGACAGTCACTAGTCACAAACCCCTTACTCTGTGATGCCAGGTAACCCCTCCTGGTATTGGACTTTTCCAGGACTAACCAGATAAAGAATGTTAAAATGAAAAAAGTCTCTATGGATGGGACTCCTTAAAACAAACTCCCCTGAGAGCTTGACATGTTTGGAACAAAGAGGGTGCTGCTTAAATCTTGTGTTTCGAGTTCCCAGCCATTTTCTGACTAGCTACCAGATATGAACTGAAAATCACATCCCCTGGATGGCAGAGACCAAGAGAAAGTGCTCCCACTTAGTCGCAAGCTAAGCTATCAAGGACGTCAAACAGGATGAGAGGGGAACCTTATCCAGTTTTTACTTCAGGCACCTACAGCAAAGTTTGTCTAAATAGACATTTGTCTCATCAGAACCAAAAAACTGACCAATCGGCAGGACCAGTTCAAACAAAGGGCTTATAGGAGTTTGGGGCCCATTTTCTACCCTGTGGTACCTCTCTTTATGATACAAAAACACAGAAAGACAAAGACAAAGGGAAAGTCTACTTCTGGGAGGAAAATGATTAGACCATTGTGAACATACCAAATGTACACCAGAGTTTATACCCCCAAGACTAGTCACACAAGTCCTTTTCTCTCACAAATCAAGATTTTGGAGAAGAAAAGGGGACAAATGGTGATTTTACCATCTGCTTGACCAGATTCCACAGAAAGAGAGGCCAGGAGCTTGGCTGGTAAGAACTTCTTAACCTTCTGCTGGCTTGTCAGGTCCTGAGTTCCCTTGACTATGGTTTCCAGAAGAACAGAGTGGTTTTGGTGTTCTGCTCATAGTTATTGTCAAGGTACGAGCTTTTGATTTAGGTGTTGCTTTCTCAGGTATTTATTGCATTAATTAAAATATCTAATTAAAAAACTGAATAAAACAAAAGACTATGCGTGAACCTATGAGGAGGATATAATGTGACCAACAATTTTGATGAATTCAATTCCGTGCACATATACAAATAAATCTTTTTAATGGAAGAAAAGATGGAAAGCTAGATGAAAGGAAGAAATCACTAACATTGGGGAACTTGAAACAGAAATTGTTTAACACTTAGACTAGTACTTTATGCATAGTTAGTTGGTTGGTTGGGTTTCTATTTCCTCACCTCTCTTAGTTCGTTGCCCCTGCATGCCATTTCAAAAGGCTGAGTATCAACCTTCATTAAAAATCTGTAGAACACATGAACTACCCAATTTTCTGACCCATTTTTAAGACTGCCCAACCTCCAAACTAAGAATGTGGCAGAGAGAGTTTACTCTTGTTTTATATCCAGGAGCAAGATAAAAATAAATAAATAAACCTTTTCATCATAGCAGTTAAAAGGAGTGTTCTCAAATTTTGGTGTTAGATGAATTACCAGGGAACTTTTTTCATGTGCAGATTTCTGAGGCCTACCCTTAGAAATTCATTTTCAAGTATCTGGATTTTGAACAATCATTCCAGATAATTCTGATAGTGGCAATTTGAGGACATATTTTGAGAAATACTGGGCTAAAGACTTGAAACAAGAGAGGTGTTTGAAACAAGAAAGCTCCCATTGGGGTAGTGACTCAGTAATGGAACAATTAAGAGTTCCAACTATTAACCAATTTTATTGTGGGCAGAGTAAACCTTGTAAGTTAGGAGTTCATTAGGAAAATTATTCTCTTCTTTTTTATCAGTTTATTCTGTGTCTTTTAAGGATTTATATTAGTCCTTCGGAGATGGGAATGAGTGTGTGTGCATTATATGTATGTGTGTGCATTTCTTTTCCAACACATACCTCCTGGACACTTAGAAAAATGAACAAGTAGTTCTGCAAACTCACTCAGGCAGGGAGTCTGTGAAAAGGATTGAACTTGCACAGACCGACAGCCACCCAGCGTGGGCCTTCTGGAATGATATTCCAAAGCTCACTGTACACTGTACTGCAACCAAGTCAGTTACTCATAGTTGAATCTGTTTTTGGTTTTTTTTTTTTCATTCAAATAGAATGTTGCAAAGTGACCCTCAAGGTGGAGAGGAAAAACTAGCATTTGGATTTCAGATATTATTAAACCACTGCTAAATTTGTTTTTTCTGAATTAAATAAACCCAGTTATTTCAGGTTTTTTCCACCCAATCCCCAATCTCTCATCTTTGGCTAAAGGCTTTCTTCATAGAAACCAGTTTCCCAAGCATTGATCTTTTTTAAGTTCAGGTTTATCAAAGTATAAAATTATACACAGTAAATCTGCCCTTTAAAGGTGTACAGATTGATAACAATATATTTCATATTTGACTATATATATATGAAAATCAGAACACAACCAAACCTCCTTCTTTCCGGTCTATGGTCAATGTGTGATTCTAGGAAATACAGTTATCTGAAGAATTATAGGTTAAATTCAACAGCTGCAAGGGAGAGGCAAGGAGAATATTTGAGTCTTCCGTATATCCAAGTTGTGCTTGTAGAGTTTATATACTGTGTTAGTCAGCTCAGGCTGCCATAACAAAATACCACAGGCTGGGAGACTTCACCAGCAAAAGTTTATTTTCTGACAGTTCTGGAGGCTGGAAGTTCAAGACTGGGGTGCCAATATGGTCAAGTTCTGCTGAGGGCTGTCTTCCTGACTGCCTTCTCACCCGTCCTCACATGGCCAAGAGAGACAGCAAGCTCTCTGGTGTCTCTTCTTCTAAGAGCACTAATCTCATCATGAGGGCCCTACCTTCATGAATTCATTTAGACCAAATTATCTTTGAAATCCCTTGTCCCCAAATACCATTACATTAGGGGTTAGGGCACAACATATAAATTTTGGGAGACACAATTCAGCCCCTAGCATACTCATTCTCATAGCATTCTCATAGAGTGTATTTCAGGGTCAGAGCTCCAGACTTAGACTTGGGTAGGAATAAAGAATCTCAACTTCTACAGAAGCACTGATTCTCCTGTTGTCAAGTCCTAATGGGGAAATGTGAGGGTCAACTGTTTCTGTGGGCAACACAAGAGCTGGGTGTTTTCTTATGCCTGTTCAGGTCAAAGGATGTCAGGATGAGACTCTAGATTGCTACTCCTCAGTGTCATCACTTGTGACTCAAGAGTTGAAGTTCTGGCTTTCAAGGAAATCAGTGTCTTCCCCAGCTCTTTTTTTTTTTTTTTTAATGAGATGGAGTCTCACTGTCTCCCAAGCTGGAGTGCAGTGGCGCGATCTTGGCTCACTACAACCTCTGCCTCCTGGTTTGGTTTCAGGTGATTCTCCCGCCTCAGCCTCTAAAGTAGCTGGAATTACAGAAGCTCACCACCACACCTGGCTAATATATATATATATATATATATATTTTTTTTTTTTTTTTTTTTTTTGAGACGGAGTTTCACTCTGTCACCCAGGCTGGAGTGCAGTGGCCCGATCTTGGCTCACTGCAGCCTCTGCCTCCCAGGTTCTGGCAATTCTCCTGCCTCAGCCTCCCAGGTAGCTGGGATTATAGGCAGGTGCCACCACGCCTGGTTAAATTTTGTATTTTTAGTAGAGATGGGGTTTTACCATGTTGGCCAGGCTGGTATCAAACTCCTGACCTCAGGTGATCTGCCCACCTCAGCCTCCCAAAGTGCTGGAATTACCTGTAGGTGTGAGTCACCCATGCCCAGCCTTTTCCCAGCTCTTGAAGTACATAATCAGATGCCTGACAACTTGAGTTTAATTTAATCCTCTTCATCCTAACCAATGAGGTCCTGATAAGTCTGATTTTAAAAAAGAGTCAAGATAATGAATTTTCTCTGATATTTAAAGTTTTAAAAATAAAACTCAGAAAAGTCAAGTTGACTCTGAAGGATTAGAATGAAGTCTAAAGCTTCTGCAGTTGGTTATTTACATAAGGTTTGCTTTTACACGAAAATGTGAAAAGTTATTGTTGCCAAGAACTGCTTTGGAAATCATCAAACAAAAGAATTAATTTGTGTATTCAGTAGGAAAATCTGTGAAGAATACAAAATTCTAACTGAACCCTCAAACTGGGTCACTTTGTACAAAAAATGATAATTATACAAATAAGACATCTATAGCTTTGAAAATGAAACTGAAGAGTTTCTCCAAAATCCTCTAACGTGATGAGATCCAACTATAAAGACAATCTGAATAAATAAACTTTGCACCAAAAATGCATAAAATCCTTTCATTGCAATTGTTTCCATGTGTCTTTTTGAAAGCCTTGCAAGTAAAGTCCAAGACTGATATAAAACAGTCTTTTTTTAAAAAATGGCATGTTTGCATTAGATATTCCTGCATTAATGTTGTATCTGATCTGGCTTGATTCTGGGTGTTATAATTTGGGAGTGCAGATTGACATGGCCCCTAAAGAGGAAGTTGCTGCCAGTTGAAGGAAAGAGAAGCAGAATATCCTCTAAGTTACCAGATGATTAGGACTGGCAGTGAGATTTCAAAATAAAAGATAGAAAAATGTTCTTATCTCCATCCCCATAATTAAGTAAAGAAAGTCTTGACTTTCCCTAATGAGTAGCCATGTGGTTTTAAGTAATGCCATAGTTTGGGTTTTTCTAAAAGCAGACCCTATGACAAAGACCTGGAAGCAGATAGCTTGCACTGGAGATAATCCCAGGAAGCAGAAATGAGGAAGTGGGGAACTGACCGGCATGGGAGAAAAGCAGTCATAAGGGAATCACCATTCTGGGCGAACAGGGCTGTCTAACAAGTTTCGTGGGACACATTTTAGCATTTTCCCACTGCAGGAGGGGAAACGTGGAACATTTTTCCACTCACTTACTCCCCCATCGGTTGAGGGTTGCCCCAGGGATATTAATGCCCGCACTGTTCTGGGTTGCATCTGCTTGCATTGAAGCAAACTCCCAAAGCCCACAGATGTTATTCTGGTGAACTCAGTAGTCCAAGGGACTGTGTCAACAGTGTTTGATGCAATGAGGCCCACTGGAATTTTTCTGAGGGCCCTGTCTAAACATACAAACAGAATTTTGAAAAAAATCAAATACATACATATATTTATATACATGTATATGTATATGTATAGAGACAGGGTCTCGCCCTGTTGCCCGGGCTGGAGTACAATGGCACGATCTCAGCTCACTGCAACATCCACCACCCAAGTTCAAGTGATTCGCTTCAGCCCCCCAAGTAGCTGGGATTACAAGTGTGTTCCACCACACCCAGCTAATTTTTGTATTTTTACTAGAGACGGGGTTTCGCCATGTTGGCCAGGCTGGTCTCAAACCCCTGACCTCAAGAGAACCACATGCCTCAGCCTCCCAAAGTGCTGGGATTATAGGCATGAGCCACTGTGCCTGGCCAAAAGATATATTTTTGAAGAAGCTGAGCCCTCATCTTTGAGTGCAACTGATGCCATTGGCATAACCACCCTGCTTAGATCAAGTCCTGAGACCCAACCAAATCCCTTCAACTTTTCCAGGACATGAGCCTTTGCAGAGTCCTCAACAGCCAATTTATGCTCCAACAAACATCACTAATGCTATCACTAACAGGAGGCATCAGGCTTCTGCCCTGGGACCAGACAAGGAAAACGGGAGGGTGTGTGCACCTGTGTCACAAGCGCCATCTGCAGTCTGTTCCTTGGCCCTGCAAAGGAGCATCTACTGTAAAATGAAGCCTAAGCTTCAGGGACCCTCTTGCATAGACCCTTTCCAAGGCCTTAAATGGTTCACTGCCAATAGGTTCACTTGGTCATTTGTTTCTATAAAATTAGCAAATCAGACATTTGTATTTTTCTTCAAGAGGGCCAGAGACTGCATAAGTTTTAGGACCCACACAACCTGGATTTGCACCTACATCCCCGGTTGTATAATTTGGGACTACATCATGACAATATCCAAACTTTGATTTAATTATTTTTCCTTTTCGATTGCCTAATCTTGATTTTTATCCTCCCTGTTCTTTCTCAATCTTTCCTGCTCTCTCGGGCTCTTTCTATTATTTGCTAGGTCTTCATAGAAGCAGAAACAAAGAAAGGGTGGTAGTGAGGACCACGTTTGTGCCCCAGACTAAAGAACAAAAGGGTCAGAATAAAATGGCAATAGACAAAGTCCTGGGTCTACAAGGTGAGAGGCCAAAGTACCTTATTTTCTCTCATTTTTATGTCTTTTTAAAAAGTTATTTGAGGTCATTAATTAAAGGTTAAATACTCCCCATGATTTAGAATTATTGTATATCTTTCTAAAAATATTACCAAGCTGGGCTTGCTCTTGCTATATTTGTGTCCCTAAGTAAAAGGGTTACGTTCAAGCTGAGAGTATCCGATACCCCGGCTCTCCAGCCCCAGCCTGTGACTGCAATGTGGACATGTTTAGTAAATGTCAACCCTGAGGAACCATTTTAAAGCCCATCTACACTACGCTAGAGGAGGAAAGAAGAGACGATATGGTTCATGAGAGACCTGAAGACAAGATGAGGTGACAAAGCATGATCATCCATGCCTTCGGCAATTCCTTTTTGGATTTTTCCCATGTTCCTGCCTAGCAGCGTTGGCTTCTACCAGAACAGAGGTAAAGAGCACAATGACAGCCCTCCCTTTTACAAGAATTCTTGTGATTACACTAGATCCGGCTGGATAATCCAGAGTAATCTCCCTGTCTTGAGATCCTTAACTTGGTCACATCTGCAAAATCCCTTTTCACTACAAAAAATGTAGTGAAAACATTGGATAAGAAGATTAAAAAAATATTTTTTTGCAATATAAGGCAACATTCACAGTTTCAGGGATTCTAATGAGACCATCTCCCAGGACCATTATTCAGCCGGTCACAGTGGTAGCTTCCAAGTGAGAGACAAGTCAAATGAAGCCACAAAATACAAGGGAATAGCTTAGAAGTAGGGAGCTCTAGGAAGAAAAAATATAACATTTGATTTTATTTTCCCACATGCAGAATAAGAAGCTTGTTACAAATGAGCAGACCATCAATGAATATACTCAGGTGGTAGGAATTAGTATTGTGAATGCTCTAGTTTTTTCTCTTCTTATCCAATGTTTTCACTACATTTTCTGTTTGCTTTAATTATGTAAGTGCTGTAAATCCAGGGTTGCAGTGCCCCACAGAGTCCTGCAAAACATAACAATGCTCTCTTTCATGAGGCTTTGATTACAATCTCAAAGTTGGCAAATGCGGCAGTGAAAGCACGTTGATGTATAGATATTCAGGGAATATATCTTAACTATTTCTCTTTGAGGCCCTTGAGAGCAGGAGGTCCTCTGATTCGTATTTTTATCTCCCACAGAGTGATACACATTCTACAGTAGACATTTTTTGTCGGGTGACCCAAGTATACCTTCCTCCTTTCCACATCCTAACTACCAGATCTTCAACTGAATATCAACCCACACATACACACACACATGCACACATTGCTGAAGCAAGTCAGCATGTTCCACTCCTTGGGCCACAGTCTACAGATCATTGGCCTAACCAGGTCCAGGCCAAGTGAGTGATGAAACAGAAGAGCTCTTATGTTATGAGGGTGTGAATTTGGAACTTCTATAAACACTTAGCCAGCAAAAGGATAAAAGTGATACCTCCATATAGAGAAGCACATCACTGAAACACTGAAAAAAATCAACCCTAAAGCCTGCCCTTCCTCTGGACCTTCCAGTTAAATGGGCTAATTCATCTTTTTATTCATTAAACTAGTTTGAAATAGGCTTTCTGCTTTTGCAAGCTAACGTTTCATAACAGGGACATATTTATTCCTTGCTGAATCAATGTAAATGAATAAATGAATAACAAGTAAAACTCCTTCATTATCACATTCTTCATAACACTACTCAGAACATTCTTTGGACTGATATTTTTAGTGCTGATCTCATCAAAATATCTGCTTTTTTTCTGAGTTTTGGTAGAAATCAGGAATATATAGTAATGTAAATTTAGAATTATGTATGTCAAATAGAGATATGACAGAAGTGATTTTCTGTATAGAGGGTTTGAGGGGCAGCAAGCCCAGTCAGATTGCTGAGAAGTTCCTGGTCCTGGAGGAGTTTTGCAAGGTGAGCACCTTGATTTCCTTAGTTTATATGAGTTTGGGGAATTGTTTCAGGGCACTGATGGAGACTAGGAGGATGTCAAGGCTGCTCCTTGATGCTGTTCCTGGATCAAAGATTGCTCCTCACACCTTTTCCAAAAATTATTTAGTGTAATTAAATATCAAATAAGGAAATGGAAAAATCAATTGCAGCACTGAAAAGGGACTCAGTCCCCAGGTCACTTTACAGTTGTTAATAAGGCAGCTAAAGGAAGGAGAATGTAAAAGGTAGAGGCTGCCCACCACTTCCCTAGCTCCTCTTCACTTCACATATTCCATTTAATCGACTGCATTTCCATGAACACCCTGAAAGGCAGAGGACTGAGCATTTTTGACCCTCCAAAATCATAGGATAGGCCTAAGCCGCCTGCATGGTGTCCTAAGAAAGCCCTGCAGCATTTAAACTTCTCCAGACTCTTATCTGTCCTGCTATTCTGCCTGATTTGTCAATTTGTCTTACTCTACTGACTCTTAGAAGAAAGTGCAAAACACAGCCTTTTAGAGATTAAAAATTTCTGCTGACTTTTCATATATGCTAACTGCTGCTACTGCTATCTTAAATATTTTAATTAAATGTAACTATTTTATTCCTGGGTCCTCACTGCATTTTTTTTTCATCAAAAGCACCCTTTTATAACTATAAATATATCTAAGCATAGTGAACAATATCTTTCCTGCGCAGTTCATGTAATATATGTGTAAATCGCATTTTCACTATCCCATAGCAATACTATAGAATACAATTGGCAAAATGCATGCAGAAACTCACTAACAATAGACCCTACACTTCTGATTTTTCACTGCTTGTAACTGGTAAATTCTTTCCTAATGGTGTTGGTAGAACTAGGCAGGTCTCTGAGAGAAAAATGAAGATAGATCTTTAGCCCACACTTTACTCTGGGTTAAATCCCCTGAAGTAAATGATTTACATTAAAAAAAAAAAAAAAAAAAAAAAAACTAGAAAAAAATTATAGAAGAATTTTTAAAAATATAATCCTGAAGTGCAGAAAGTCTTTATAAACAAGTTGCACAATTCAGAAACCAAGAAAAGACAAGACTGAGGAATCTGCCACATAAAAATCCATTTGTAACAGCTCTTAAAAATTTAAAAAACTATTTGGAAATGTATGTGTGGAGATTTATTAGCAAACTGTAGCTAGAGCAATGTAATTTTCATATTAAATATTCTATGTAAATGTGTGCGTACATATGGGCGTGTGTGGAATAGTAGGGTCCTCAGACAGGAAAACTGTCTTCCTCAAGTCACACTCCAGTCTAAGTCCTCACACATTGTAAAATGTCTGATCTCCTCCTCCTCCGTTCTTGTCTCCACCTAGAGGCTGGAGAGAGGGGCAGCGGCGGAGTAGAAACGACTCCCGGGCTGCCTATTAAGGAGGGGGTGGAACCTAGTTGAAAGCTGCTTGCCTGGAGAATCTCCAGCATCATCAGCCCCATTTGTAGCCACAACAAAACTGCCACCTACAGGTATCTGAGCCCTCGGACAAGGGTCTTCATCTGAAGCTCTCCTTCATCTGATAGAGTTGTTTGAGAAAATGGAGAGAAGAAAAGGGTGTGGAAATAGGAAGTACTATATAGGTACGATGTTATTATTATTCTTGACAACAATAACAATGACAGAGGGCTTGCAAATTGCACATATGTCCACCCATTCATGCCAGGGTGGATTCTCTGGCTGTCCTGGGGTCCAGGGATTCTGGGGAAAAGAACTGGGACACAGCAGTGGTTAACTTTCTGATCTAGAAGGCCAACAAGTGGTTGGTTGTATTTGCTCAAAGAATTCCCCTGGGATGACAGAAGTGATCATTAATGGTGGGAGGAGCCTGGGGTGGCGCCCAGAGCCATGAGTGGGTGGAGTCATCGAGGAGAGCGGCGGGGCTGCAGTATCCCGCCCACTTCTCGGCATCTCTGACTGAGTAAAGCAATTGCTGGGGAGCTGCGCTGGAGTGCGAGCAGCTCCAGGCTTGAAGCAACTTAGACTTGACCAGTGTGTGAAAACAATCTGATATACACTAGCGCATAAGGGTGGATAATGGGCAGGTCTGGGAGGAACTGAGAGAGAGGTTAACTGAGGAAATACTCACTTTTTTTTTTTTTCCGACCAGTGTTTTCTTTTTTCTTTTTCTTTTTTTTTTTAAGTCCTGGGGTACATGTGCAGATCGTGCAGTTTTGTTACATAGGTATACACGTGCCCTGGTGGTTTGCTGCACCCATCAACCTGTCACCTACATTAGATATTTCTCCTAATGTTCTCCCTCCCCTAGCCTCCCACCCCCCGACAGGCCCCTGTGTGTGATGTTCCCCTCCCTGTGTCCATGTGTTCTCATTGTTCAACTCCCATTTACCAGTGAGAACATGCGGTGTTTGGTTTTCTGATCTTGTTTGCTGAGAATGATGGTTTCCAGCTTCATCCATGTCCCCACAAAGGACATGAACTCATCCTTTTTTATGGCTGCGTAGTATTCCACGTGTATATGTGCCACATTTTCTTAATCCAGTCTATCATTGATGGACATTTGGGTTGGTTCCAAGTCTTTACTATTGTGAATAGTGCCACAATAGACATACATGTGCATGTATCTTTATTGTAGAATGATTTATAATCCTTTGGGTATATACCCAGTAATGGGATTGCTGGGTCAAATGATATGGAAATAGTTATTCACTTTCTACTTGTTCCTATTAGCTAGCATTGAGTTCATAGTTAAAGCAAATGAACCATCTACTGTCGTTTGGTAGGGAGATAACACAAGTAGCAAGTGGAGGAGAAAACTAACTACCAAGTACAGTCCATCCAGCTCTAACCATTGCCTGCCTCCTGCAGGATGTCTGCAAGCTCTAACCATCTGCCTGCCTAGTGCAGGATGTCTGCAGTCACTCCTCTGTGTGGAGGTTGAAAGAGACAGAGGAATTCAAACAGGGCTTCCTGACCTGCCTCCTGAGCCACCTATTATACATAGTCTTCTTGATCTGGTCCCAATTTCCAGAAGGAAAATAATTTAGGCCAATTTGAAAAGGAAAGGAATCTTGGGTAAAATATGGCGGCTTTTCTGTAAAGGTATACTCCAGTAACCAGAAATGACTAGTTGTTGAGCTCTAGAAAATTTCACAGAATGACCAGGCACAGTGGCTCACGCCTGTAATCCCCACACTTCGGGAGGCTGAGGCAGGCAGATCATGAGGTCAGGAGTTCGAGACCAGTCTGACCAACATGGTGAAACCCTGTCTCTACTAAAAATACAAAAAAAAAATTTAGCCAGACCTGGTGGTGCATGCCTGTAATCCCAGCTACTCAGAGGCTGAGGAAGGAGAATCGCTTGAACCTGGGAGGCGGAGGTTGTGGTGAGCCAAGATCCCGCCATTGCACTCCAGCCTGGGCAACAAGAGCAAAACTCCAACTCAAAAAAAAAAGGAAAAGGAAAAGAAAAAGAAAATTTCCTAGAAGGAGAAAAGGAGGGGCACTGAGTTTATAAATGCTCAAATTGAAGCTGTAATTGATCACAAAAAAAAGTATTTGATTCCAACCCCTTCTTATTATATAGAAAGAAATAGAGACTTAGGGAGATGAAGTGATGTTCCCAAGGTTGTACAGTGCCCCTCCAAAGTAGACAGTTTTGGCCAGTCTGCCACATCTGCAAGCAAATAACGTCCCCGCACCTTCTGTGGGAATTTTCCTCAACACAAGTAGATCCCTAAGAGCCGTGTTTGTGCCCTGTGCTCTTGGCCCACTTGCTATAACTGATTGGGCCAGGGATGTATACCCAGCTGTGTCAATCATTTGATCTGCCTCAATAATTGAACTATCTATGATTAAGACTATGTGGCTAGAAATACAATTTATAAATTCAAGAAATATCAATGTAAATATGTTAGATAACCATATTCCCCTGCCTTGTATCTGTGTACAAGGGAACAGAGAAACTGGGCAGCATAGTGAAGTAGCTGTGCAGAAATCACAGAAAAACATGGAGAGAGTGAGCCCCGGGCCTTCTCATTCCCCTTTCCAGTCCCTCACTTAGCCCAACTACATTCCTGCTCTTGAGTTCCATGGTGCCCCTTTTCCTCCCTCCCCCTGCCCCTTTCCCCCCTTATATTAATTCAAGTAACTTGCTTCTATTACTTGCAACCAAAGAATACTAATTAATACCTTCCACAGTAAGTGCGAGTAGATAGTAGTGCTGGGATAACTCTTTCTGCTTGCGCTCTACACTATCAAGCAGGGAGCCTGCCTGATCCTCTCTTCTGCTGTTGACTGCTGAGGAAACACTGACACAGAGAGACGTGGAGAGCTGCTTTGCTAGTCTAGAAGGATAAAGCATGGAAGGGACATTGCTAAGAATACTAGGATGCCCACTTGGGGATGCATATAAAAAGCTGGCCACAAGGGCCTAGGCCATAGCTCAGCTTGTCTGATGATCTGGATTACTGCCCTCAAACACTTCTTTGGACAGCCTAGCAGTGACTTTTTCCATTTCTCTATCTGCAATCCCATCACAACTACTTGCTGTCATGGTCTCTGTGTGTTCTTGGATCATGTCGTTATGGCCCTTTCTGCAAACCTAGCTAATCTGGGTCCCCTCCCAGGAAACAAGTCTAATGCGTTCTTCTGCTGTCCCTTCTATCTCATAGACTTAGGACTGTGAACCTGGCATTGTCCAGCAGGAAATAAAATCAAAAGACAAATCGTGTGTGGGGACCAAAGATCCCTGTATGAAGAAGTGACAAGCTCCAGAACCTTGTGACTCATGCCGGTGTTCATCCCTACTCAGCTTCAGCTGTAAGGGAGCAGAATTAGATCCATTTCACCTGATTTTTCACACAGGCGATGCTGTTTTGGGGCATTAGTCATGCATGTGTGAAGATGATGGTGTTTGTTTTTAAGAAATAGCATTACTTCCATGGCTGTTCCAAGATTTTTTAATCCAGTCTCTCTTTCCCTCTTTTCTTTCACAAATACAAATGCAGAGTCAAGAAATCCACTGGACAGAGATATTTGGCCCTCTGTTAAAACATATCATAGTGAAAAGAGCATGGACTTTGAAACCAATCAATTATAGACTTAACTCTAATTCTGCTTTTGTGGCTTAAAAAATCCTTCCAAACCCTGAAGTCATGAAGACATATTCCAATATATTTTCTTTTCTTTTTTTTGAGATGGAGTCTCACTCTGTCGCCCAGGCTGGAGTGCAGTGGCGCGATCTCGGCTCACTGCAAGCTCCACCTCCTGGGTTCACGCCATTCTCCTGACTCAGCCTCCCGAGTAGCTGAGACTACAGGCGCCCGCCACCAAGCCCGGCTAATTTTTTTGTATTTTTTATTAGAGACGGGGTTTCACCGTGTTAGCCAGGATGGTTTCAATCTCCTGACCTCGTGATCCGCCCGCCTCGGCCTCCCAAAGTGCTGAGATTACAGGCATGAGCCACTGCACCCGGCATTCCAATATATTTTCTAAAAGCTTTATAGCCTTTAACATTTCAGTATTTGATCGTTCTAGCATTGACTTTTGTATTTGGGGATTTTCCTCCATATGGCTACCCAATGGTCCCAACAACGTTTATCAAAAAGACCACCTTTTCTACACTAGCCTGCAATGTCACCTTGTTACATATCAAGTATCTACATGAATATGAGTTTGATTCAGGCTCTTTTCTGTCCCATTGGTCTATGTGTCTATTCTTGGGGCAACACCACCCTGTCTTACTCAGTATGGCTTGTAAGTTTTTCTATTTGGTAGAACAGGTTTTCCTGCTTTATTATTTTGCTTCTAGACTGCCTCACCAATTCTTGGTCTTTCACGTTTCTGTATGTATTTTACAGTCAACTTGTAAAAATAATTATTGGGATTTTTATTGTGATTGTTGAGTCTATAAATCAATTTCAGGAGAATTGACATATTTACAGTATGATTCCATTTATATAAAGTTAAACACCAGTGGTTCTTAGTGGTTGATAAGTTTTAAATATAGAAAGGAATTGATTACCACACAAGTCAGTAGAGTGGTTACCTGTAGGGAGATGTACAGATCATCATTTGGGAAGGATACATAAAGAGTTTTGTTTTATTTCTTGATTATAGTTTTATGTCTGCTTCATAATTATTTATTAAAATATGTATGTTTTTTGTTTAATTTTTGTGTGTATATTTGATAATGAAATACTTTTAAAATTTCAACTCCACCTCTTAGCTAGTTGTTACATTAGTCCTTGTTCCATTAGTGTCTTTCTCTCCTCAGCTTTCCCATTTGTCAAATGGAGCTAATACCTGCATCACAAATTTGTCTCCTAATATAATACAGTAGTCCCCCCTTATCTGCCTTTGCACTTTCTACAGTCAACTGATGTTCGAAAGTTGGTGAATACAGCAAAATTATGTAAATATATGTAAAACAGCAAGAGGGTAACCGCCCCGTAATTCAATTACCTCCCACTGGGTCCCTCCCATGACGTGTGGGGATTATGGGAACTACAATTCAAGATGAAATTTGTGTGAGGACACAGCCAAGCCATATCACTGGGATTACAGACATTCACCACCACGCCCGGCTAATTTTTGTACTTTTAGTAGAGACAGGGTTTCACTATGTTGGTCAGGCTGACCTCAAACTCCTGGCATCATGTGATCCACTCGCCTCAGCCTCCCAACGTGCTGGGATTATAGGCATGAGCCACTGAGCCCAGCCATTATATTTTGAGACAGAAAGAGAGAGAGAGAGGCCATAGTCACATAACTTTTATTATAGTATATTTGGTATTTTTTTTTGAAGTGGAAACAAGTTTATTAAGAAAGTAAACGAATAAAAGAATGATTACTCCACAGGCAGAGCAGCCCTTTATTACAGTATATTGTTTTAATTGTTTTATTTTATTGTTAATTATTGCTGCTAATCTTTTACCGTGCCTAGTTTATAGATTAAACGTTATCATAGGTATGTATACAGAGAAAAAAGCATAATATACATACATAGGATATACATACATAGGATTCCATATATCCACAATTTCAGGCATCCATTAGGGGTCTCAGAACGTAACCCCCTGGATAAGAGTAGACTACCGCGTTACAAATAGCATATAGTACAACACTTAGCACGTGATAAATAATTTTTTTAACGCTTATTTCATTCCCCCTCCCCAAAAATCTCTAATAAGATTAGAGCCAGAGATGAGAGGACAACTTCTACACGGGTTACATATTCAGGAGTGCCCTATATGCTGTCTTGGACTTACATTCTGTCCTGCACAAAAGCAATGTTGACTGGACAGTGAGGTTACCTCTTGCTCTTTCTGAAAGTCATGACGTCTATCCGTTTTATCACCTTAGGTGTAGGGCAAAGTGAAACTCATTCAATAATGCTTAGCTCTAAACAAGCCTTCTGCCAGAGTCGCAAATTGGCAGAGGGTTTTTTCCCCACCCCTTTTACTCTGTCCTTGAGTCTAGAGAAAGTGAACCTGTAGCCTTTGATCCCTATTGGTAAGCACTGCCAGATTATAACAAATGGTGGTAGAATTTTTTTTTTTTTTAAGAATTCATCCTGAATTGAGATCTCTTTAAAATAATGTCATAAAGCACCTATGACATATAAGTTTTATATATATGTCCTTTGCAGATCTCATGAGTTAGGGACCAAGATTGGTCCCTTAATAATAAAAACTAAAACAGTAATTGTTAAGATATCTCGAGTGGTTATTAAATGTGCCAAGCATTTTGCTAAGTATTTTAGGGTATTATTGTGTTTAACCCTCACATGATAACAAGTATTATTTTTCTTCCTCATCTGACAAATAAGTCATCTGGACCTTAGAGGAAGTATAACTTACTCAGTGTCCCACAACTAGTAAACTGGAAACTTAGGAGATCGAGACTAGCCTGAGCAACATAGTGAGGCTCCATCTCTACAAAAAATAAAACACACACACATATTTACTCAATATCTAAATTTGTGTAAGGACAAGTTATGGATTGAAATGGTAGATATACACACACACTCATGTATACAATCCAGTTCACATGCCATGTGTTCTATTTCTACAATGAATGTCACAATAATAGTACATTCCCCAATATGTGTCATTTATCTACAGCTGATGGTCACATATCAGATAACTGATTCATCTGGTTAGATAAATGGTGAAAAAAAACAGAGAGAGAGAATTGGCAAATGACCATGATGTTATTGATTAATGAGTTATCATTTATCATGGTAAAAATGAGATCATGGAGGAGGAAGAGTACACACCTTATAACCCCAGTTACATTTTATAGCCAAATTGTTCCACCATTTGAAGGAAATAAAATTACCAACTGCACACAAAATTAGCTGCTGGTTGGCCTTAGAGAAATTATCTGTGTAGTCACAAGTGATGCCTGACCCTAGACCATTAAGATCCTCAGCTACAAAATCTGAAGCTAGAACAAAGAGTGGTTTGAGTCTCTTTTTTAGCCAGAAATGTAGCACATAAACTCAGGAACTCTGAGGAAACCATATACCCCATGCCTAGAGGAACACAGAAATCTGCTCACCAGAGAAAGAGCAGTAAAACAGTTGTACAAAAAGAAGCAGAAAAGCAGGGTTAGGAGAAAGAACTCCGAGAGTTTGGGGGTTTTTCATTCCAGTGGCCCTGGAATCTCCATCCCATCCTATCATCCTTTTCACTTGTATCCGTGGTGGTTGTGTGTGTGTGTGTGTGTGTGTGTGTGTGTGTGTGTGTGTTTTATTTTTTGTAGAGATGGAGCCTGACTATGTTGCTCAGGCTGGTCTTGATCTCCTAAGCTCAAGCCATCCTCCCACCTAGGCCTCCCAAAGTGTTAGGATTACAGGCATGAGCTACCACACCCAGCCAGTTGGTTGGTTTTTGTCTTACACTAGTTTGAATGTAAACAGGAAGTTAAAAAGAAAATTCCTCCCTTTTTCCACAGCAGAGCTTAGAGAATATTTATTTGCCAAGCCTTCCAGCAGAGCCCCTAGCTTTCCTTCATGTCTGTCTTCACTGGGGCTTCTCACCCCTACTCCAAGCTTCCCTGTCAAGCTCCTCATGTGCGCTTTGAAGGTCGTTTAACAACACACCTTACCAACATCGTCATTTAGCCCTACTTCCAGACTTATCATATGGTGTCCATTTATTTATTTATTTATTTATTTTTGAGATGGAGTCTCGCTTTGTCGCCCACGCTGGAGTGCAGTGGCCGGATCTCAGCTCACTGCAAGCTCCGCCTCCCGGATTTACGCCATTCTCCTGCCTCAGCCTCCCGAGTAGCTGGGACTACAGGCATCCGCCACCTCACCCGGCTAGTTTTTTTTTTTCTGTATTTTTTAGTAGAGACAGGGTTTCACCATGTTAGCCAGGATGGTCTCGATCTCCTGACCTCGTGATCCGCCCGTCTCAGCCTCTCAAAGTTCTGCGATTATAGGCTTGAGCCACCGTGCCCGGCCTGGTGTCCATTTTTAACAACAAACAAGATGGACACCAGAACCTGTCCCTTTTAAAAACAATCAAAAAAGTACAATTCTCTAATTGGTTAGAGGTGGCCATGACATAACCCTAGGCTATTTTCCAAAACAGAATTAGAGGCCCAAGCCTGCTATTGGACAGAAAGAAAAGACAGAAAATGAAGGGAATGTAGACAGATGCATGTTGGAATCACCAGGGGAATTTTTAAAAATCATGATGCCATAGTCTCACCCCCAGAGAGATTCTGATAGAATTAATCTGGGAACCCAGCATCAGAATTTTTAAAACACCGCAACTCCTGAGGTGATTCTAATGAGCAGCCAAGACTGAGAACCACTGATATAGAGGGGAGTTGGACAGGTTTTAGGAAAAAAGAAAGGTGATGACAATTACATTGTCTAAACTTCTTACCCTCCACAGCATCTAGTTTCAAGTAATGACTCTCTGTGGAGCACATGCTGTATGCCAGAAACTATGCTTTACATTTCTCCTCTCCATCCCTCAGAGGGACCCTGGAGGTTTTTCAGCTAAGGAAGCTGAAACTCAGGGAGGTCAAGTAACTCCACTAAGGACAAACAACTTCTAAGTTGCAGAGTTTGTATCTTTCCTGATTCACTGGTTGTTCTCAGACTTCTGTGTGCATGAGAATTACCAGGGGTGTGAGTTAACAATGCATTTCTTGGTCCTATCACGCTGGGAGTACATTCAGTAAGTTTAGAGGGGTTCAAGGGTCTTCCTCCCCAGCACCTCAGGTTAATCTGATGCAGGTAGTTTATAGACTACTTTTTGAGAAAATGTTTCCTGACTCCACTGTTTCCTGTAGCACAGTGCCCCAAATATAGTAGATACTAAAGAAAAAGGAGGAAGAGGGCCAGGTGTGGTGGCTCACACCTGCAATCCTAGCACTTTGGGAGGCCATGGCAGGCAGATTACCTGAGTTCAGGAGTTCAAGACCAGCCCGGCCAACATGAGGAAATACCACCTCTACTAAAAATACAAAAAATTAGCTGGGCATGGTGGGGCACACTTGTAGTCCCAGCTACTTGGGAGGTTGAGGCAAAAGAAAAGGAGGAAGAGGAGAAGGGAGAGGAGGTCGGTGATGGACTTAGGACTTGGCTACAGGAATAACTGAGACAGCTGTGACACCATAGTTAAAAATATTAAAGGGTACACTTCACATATCTGTGGGGCTTATTTGTCAGTCTTTCTTTTCATTTGATGTCAAAGATGTAAAATGAGGAATCCTGAAGGTCTGGTGCTTAGAGGCAAAGAAGGGGCAAAGCCAGCAGTTGGAAGCAGATGAGGTGGATATGTCCTTCTGCAGAGCCATCAGGGTGGATTAGATAATAGCAACAACACATCCAGTTCCAAAGACAGGTCTCTTGACCACAAAGGTGCTTTCTTGTCCACATACCTATTCTATGTAGCTTGGCTTTAACACTCATGAATAAAAACATCCATTAACACACATAGGATCTCAGAGGGTGAAGCCTACAATTCCAGTGGGCATTTTAGTTCTTCATAGTAAATAGTACCATCTAGCCAGAAGAATCTCATACTTAAAGAAAAGATCATAGGCAAAGTGGCAAAAACAAACTAGATTTGGAGATTAAATAAGTCTTCCTGCATAAGCAGGAGAGAATCACTCCAAGTTAGATGCCATTGCCTCCAAAATTTCCATATTGAAAAAAATAATAATTTCCAAGCTCCAGTGGCACACAATATTTCATCCAACCACATTTGTGGCCAATAAAGAAATCTGGAAAGCCCCTCAGAGTCTGTTCTCTGCCAAGGGCAGAATTATATTATAATGTTGACAAAGGGCCAAGCCACATCTCTTTCTGCTTCTCCCTTCTCCGCAGTTCTCTACCATCACCATAAATTACCTGTCAAACTGAGTAAAAACAGCTGAGCAGGGACCCAGAGATATAACTTCAGCGAACATTTCCCCTTACAACGAAACATGTGGACACAACTGGTCTATCATGGACTTTCAATGTGTGTTTGTTGAGTGAATGAACAAACTAATGAATGAATAAGTGAAAGAATGCATTAACCGTGAGACAGCCTGGAAATCAATGTTAACAATGTTATATAGCGGGAGAAAAAGACAAATGCTTGGCATTGACTCAGAAATACTGTAGTAGTTGCTCAATAAATGACTGTTAAATGACAAGGGGTAAGCACCGTATGAGACACTGACACATAAGAAGCATATTTATTCAAAATCCCAGGGCAATGTTCCACAATTTGCCTACTACTAAAAAGTATCTGGTGTTCTTATTAAAAATACAAATTTTCAAACTCTATTTCTGCAGATCTGTGGCAAAGTCTGAAAATCTATATTTGCAAAATACGTAAGTACCCTAGGGCCATAGCGATAGGGTAGTTTGCTATTTTTCTTCAATCTAGTAGAGTTTGACCAATTTATTCATTCATTAAACAAACATTTGTTGAGTTTTTACTCTATACTAGGCACAGAGTTAGGCACTAGGCATACAGTATGACAAAAATAAATAAATAAATAAGGTTCTCTTCCTTCTAGTACTTATCCTGGGGGAGATTTGAAAGTCATTAGTAGGAATAAGATAACACTCATCAGCCTCTGAAACCAACACAAACAAAAACCACCTGTATAAAGTTCCTGGTCTGGTGAATGAGAAAGGGTAGAGGATACACACAAACACACACACACCCCTCTCTAAAAAGGATTAAAATTCAAAGTTTAGTCAGGTGCTAGAATTTGTACCCACTGCCTCTTTTCTTACCATTCCCCATACCTTGGGTGGTGTGGCCTAAGAAGGGAAGCATTCAGGGTCACTGCAGTGACAAGAGGTGACAATGGGGCCAGGGCTAATGCTCCCCCATGACTTCCAGAACAGGAATGTGTCTCTCCCTGGGACCTATGGGACTTGACTTAGAAGAGGTTCCAGAAAATAAATGTTATAATTACTGCAACAGATGAGTGAAGCTTTCATTGCAAGCTGAAGAGCATTTGTTGTGAATGTCTCCTTAGGGAGGTGATTGTGGGCCTGGGGCCCTGGTGTTTCCATCTTTATCTCCAGCAGAAAGTAGGCAGGGCTGAAGTGCAAAAAAAGCACCAGTTTTGGAGTTAGGGAGAACTGGAATCCCAACTTCTCTACTTATTTATTGGGTTAGTCAAGGTAACTCCTTGAGCCTCAGTTTTCTTGTCCCTCGGGGTTACTGGGGTCATTAAATGACAAAATACATAAAAAGTGCTTAGCAGAATTACTGGACTATAATAAGCAATTCACAAATCTTTGCTATTATTTTCATAGGTGTGCAAAAAAGGGTAACAAGGATCTCTATTTACCTATATCTGTGCATATTAATTTTGTAGCTGTCATCTTGACAAGTTTCCTACTTATAGAAGCTTGGAGTTTTCATACTTGCCTTCCAGATTTTCTGTATACGAGATATTCATGAATTGGGGAAGGTTATGAAAGTCAAAAAATAAAATAAAATAAAATAAAATAAAGATATTCATGAAAAACTTTCCTTATTCAAAGATGTAAAGGTGAGGACCTAGT
The DNA here is from genome assembly GCF_008728515.1 of Papio anubis. Taxonomy (NCBI): domain Eukaryota; kingdom Metazoa; phylum Chordata; class Mammalia; order Primates; family Cercopithecidae; genus Papio; species Papio anubis. The sequence continues at coordinate 80,379,781 of NC_044978.1, forward strand.
GGGTTTAACACCATCAGCCTCCCAATAGACTGGGATTACAGGCACTGGACACCACGCTAATTTTTGTATTTTTAGTAGATATGGGGTTTTACCATGTTGGTCAGGCTGGTCTCAAACTCCGGAACTCAGGTGATCCACCCACCTCGGCCTCCCACAGTGCTGGGATTACAGGCGTGAGCCACCATGCTTGGCCGAGATGATCAGTTTTTCCATTACCTTTCCCCTCACAAAACATACTCCAGTTCAAGAACACATGATTTATATAGTCAGTTCAGCTTTCCCAGACTTCAAAATGTCAGAACTTTTTCCTTTTCATTCCCCTATATACCTCACATAAGATTCTCCTGTTTGGCCTCATGCTCATTCCTTTCTTTAATTTTAGCAGCTTTAGAATTCCTGTTTTTGTTTAGAGTATTCATTTTTTTCTCAAACTTCTTGTCCTCTGCACAGGAATGAGTCCTTAATTCTCTGACACCTATGACTGGAGACAGTTTAAAGAGTTCGAAGGGAAAGTGCTCGCTAGATTTTTTTCTTCTCTTCCCTCTCATCATTTCTTCTAACGTGACTTTTTGTTCTTAAAATCTATGATACGGGTTAAAAATGGCTGGTTCATCTTAAGGTGATTGATAGAGTAATTCATTCATATACCCCCAAAACTGATGACTCTCATGGGATTCAACACAGGATTTACTTATATTTGAGCTATGTCTACAGTTTTCTTCAAATCTCCCTGTCTCCATTTCCCCACTATGGAGAATGGAAATCTCGTCAAATTCCTGCCGACCTCACGAGGGTATTATAAAGGTTAATGAGGCAATTTCCCAGCAGTTTTTTGAGAGCCGAGAGTTTATGAATTTTATTATTGCCAGATTATTGAGGCTTTCAGTGCTTATGAAATAGTAGACATTCCCCTCAAACTATTAGATAAGAGTCCTTACTTTCAATTTTTCATGTTTTGGTAAACTCAGCTTCTTTCATCTTCAGAGTTTTGTTAAGTATTTTGTTAATATTTTGATGAGATGGAATTCCGAAAGTATTATATAAATTAGAATATATAAATACAAATATTTATATCATTTATGTGTGTGTAAATACTTGTGTACCACATCAGTGATTTTACATATAATACTAAAAACGTTTTCCAGATAAAAGTTTCTCAAATAATAAATATTAAAGGTTTGAGAAAGGAACACTTAACTCTCCCTAAACCGTCCACCCACTACCTGAATTCCATCCAAGACATCCCAACAGTTGTCGTCCTATCTCTGCTTACATCTCTCCGTTGACAATGTGTTCCATTCTGTTAACTTCCTATCATGCAGAGATTCCCTCCTTTTGCTAGGAAAGGGCTGTGTCATGTTGTCTCCTCTCCCCTGAAATGTCCAACTCTTCCTCCATCCTTACTAAGTGAACAGTCTGCTTCCTCCTCTGCTGAGGAAACTGAAGCCATCAGAAGAGAACTTCCACAGTCTCCAGCACAATATATTCTGCTTTCTCTCCTCTTTCTATGGCTGAAAAAACTTTCTGTGCTCCTAGCTAAGGCCATCCTCTCTCATCTACTTTGGGACGTCGCACCAGCATTCTCCTCGCTGTCACTTGCGTCTTCCATTTTTCTTTCTCTACTCAATTACTCCTATCAGCATACAAATGCATTGTTAATTTGCTCATCTAAAAATAACTTTTTAAATCTCACTTGTCCCACCAGCTAATATTCATTTCTCTTCATCCCTTTTCAGTAAAAGTCCTTATAAGTACTGCATATACCCACTGATCTGATCTCCCTCCTTGCATTCCATCACAAACACATCATTCAAGTTTCCGCCTCCACAGCTCCCCTGAAACTACTCTTTTTAAGGTCACCAGTGAACCTTGCATTGCTAAACCTGATGTTGATTTCCCAGTCCTCACCTTACCTGACCTAGCAGGGTCACTCTTTCCTGCTTAAATAAATACCTTTTTGCTTGCCTTCCAGGACTTCACATTTGCCTTGTTTTCTTCTGACTTTTCTAGCTGCTCATTCTCAATCTCCCTTGTTTGTTCAGCTTCAAAACATATCACTTCTAGCCTCACTGTAACTGTCCCTTCCCTTGTCTAAGCTCCTGTAATCTATTGCAATTAGCCTCATAATTGATCTCTCAGCTACTGCTCTTACTGCTTTAACAGTAGCCAATTGATGCTGTTAAAATATAAGTCAAGGCCAGGCACGGTGGCTCATGCCTGTAATCCCAGCACTTCGGGAGGCCAAGGCAGGTGGATCCCCGGAGGTCAGGAGTTTGAGACCATCCTGGTCAACATGGTGAAACCCCATCTCTACTGAAAATACTAAATTAGCCAGGTGTGGTGGCACATGCCTGTAGTCTTAGCTACTTAGGAGGCTGAGACAGGAGAATCACTTGAACCTGGGAGGTGGAGGCTGCAGTGAGCCGAGATCACACCACTGCACTCCAGCCTGGGCAAGGCAGAGCAAGACTCCATCTCAAAATATATATATATATGTGAATATATATATTATATATATTCATATTATATATCAAGCTGAGTTATTCTTCTGTTCAAAACACTCCAGTGGCATCCCATCTCATTTGAAGTAAAAGGCGAGTCATTATCATGTCCCACCAGGCCCAATGTGATGTGACCCTGTGTTATCTTTCCAACCTCTTCTCTCCTGCTACTCTCCCCTTATTCACTCAACTCCACCACACCAGCTTGCTCAACGATCCTTGACTCACCAGGTCCACTTCAACCTCAGGACCTTGGTACTTGCTCCTCTTTCTACCCTTCCCCAAAGGACCACATGATGAGCTCTCTCACTTTTTTCATTTCCTTACTCGAGAGTTACCTTCTCAATAAGGCCCTCACTGGCCACTATATCAAACACCATGAACCTTCCCACTCCCTGAGCTCATATTGCCCTTCTCTACCTTTTTCTTCTTTATCAATTCTCATGTCTACCCATAGTTTACTCATTTGTTTATTATCTGACTTCCACACAAGAATATAATCTCCATGAAGACAAGAATTTTGTTGATTTATTTACTGTTTCATCCTGTGCCTAGAATTATGTCTGGAAAACAATAATCACTCATTATAAATATTTGCTAAATAAATGAATGAATAAAGTAAATAAATAAAACCATTTATTAAATCTAGCATATTGTTAAGAAGAAAAAATCCAAATATTGATATCTAAACACCTAATCTGTAGATGGATTAGGCCATCTATGTGCCCTGTAGGCTCTGGTGTTACTGAAGCTGAATAGGCTGAATGACCTTCACCCCAATTCCACAGCACCACTTGCTGGCGACATGCTTCCCTGCAGTAGCTTGGTACGTGCCCAGAGAACACTGGGTCTTTCCCAGGAGTTTACCAATCTCATCACTGTTAACTAATCAACAGAGGCAAATAGGATTTTGTCCTTTTTCAATATTCAACTAGGTTATCAGGTCTCAATCTTATTAGCTTTTGCCTCCTAGTCTTGTTCCCAAATCCAACTGGTGATGATTTCTATTCAGACTTAATTAAACTCCTAGGGAACTGGCTGCATTATAATTTTCTGCCTCTCTGATTTGGCTCTCAGTGTCAGCCTGAGCATAAACATTTAAGTAAGATATCATTCATCAGTCAACAAACATTTATAGAGCTATCAGGTTACAGGCATTGTATAATGGATGCAAAAATAAATAAGGCCCAGTCCTTGCCTTTGAGGAGATCAAAGTCTAGAAGACGAGGGAGACTTGTAGACGAACTCAGTACATTAGAAGCTCAGTGTTAGACAAAGCGTTATGGAAACACTGAGCAGAGAGCAATTAAGTCGCAGAAGTGAGTTTTGAAGGATGGCAAGATGCTTTCTGAAAAGGTAAAGTGCATTGTAGTCAAGATAACTGCACAAGATTCAACCCACCCTCAATGTCTTCGGCTTTGCACAATACCACATGAGTCACTTTCTGCTTGTCTTGAGGTTGAACAGTGTTCCAGAGCTCCAGTTTAAAATAACTTGAATTTTTACAAAATTGTATCTATTTCATATTCATGGCATTTGATCCATCCCCAGGAATTCCCCTCTCTGGAGATCATCAGTCTGGATAAAGTAATCCAAGGTGCCTACTTGGTACATTTTTCACTGTGAACTCACAGACTATTAGAGCTGTGAGTTTGGAGACCAACTTTGTCCAAACTTGACCCTCTTCACTGCTGAGAAAGCCAAGGCCCTGAGAAGGTGACAGCCTCCCCAAGTGTGCATGGTGATTTAGTCACCTCATTTCTCAACAGAACCTAATCTGAAGAGGTATCAATTCATGCAACACATCTCCAGCATCTGAGCCTGTTTTACTTCTCTCCAGACTTGAAATAGGCAACATTGCTCTGTTCTACTGCCCTCTCCGTTCTTGGCAATTTGATTGCCAAGTGTCTATGTAGCCAGCAGAAGTCAGTGTCAGGGGTCTGACCTAACAACTTTCCCACCTCTTATCACAATCCTAGAGTCACCCCAAGCTTTGCTTTTAAAAAGGTCCCAGTGTGTCTGGAAGGTCTGTGAGTCAAACTTCATACCTAGTTCTTTGTCGGGTGTTAAAGCCTATCACATCTCAGCATTGCAGACTTTTTCAGATTCTCCAGGGTGTTCCTCACTGACTCAGATTCTCCAGAGCTTGCCTAGATATAGAACAAGAAAAGGAATGATATGTTCCCTGCTCAGTACTTATCTTCCCTACCTATCTGTAGCTTTGTAAAGTAAATGTATGTAGCCCAGCATCATCTAATGTGAATGTTTGGCTCTTTCAGTTTCCATGCTCAAGTTGCCCCAGTTAATGAGGACTTATTTAAAGTACCAAAGGGAAATAAGAACAGGAAGCCCTCTTAGCAGTCAAATCATTGGCCTGTGCAGTCACTTAGAATACCATGGTAGACTGGTAGTCCACCAGTCTGAGTCTGGGCTATCCAGTCATCTCTGCTCTGTTACGTCCCCTATTCCCCTCCCCTCTGCCTACTTTTTCATCTTTTATTAATGCTTGGTCTACCTCTTCTGCTGCCACCAGTCACCATGTAAAAATATATGATTAAATCATTTTTCACAGTCTAATGCATTTCACTTCTGTTAGTCTTGATATAGGCCACTAGTCGGTCTCTGTCTCACTGCCTTGGCCTCAGGGAGCATCTGTGGATGGGGTGAGATCAAGGCCGCCAAGCCACAGCACATGGAGATCTGGACATAAAGAACTACCTGTAATCAATCATCTCAGAAGGGGCAGGGTAAATGCAGGCCAAATGGCATGCCTAACCCAAATGGCCTGTTCTGTACACACAGTTTCAAACTCTGTGGTTCCTTTGAACTCTTCCCTGAAAAACAGCATCTGTGAGAAATGTCATGTAGAGAGGAAAGTATAATAGCCATACATGTGCACAAAGTAGGCAAAATTCCTTGTCTTTTTCTGTTTCATCTTCTTAAAACTTGGGCTTAAAATACCCAACTTATAGAACTATTTGAAGGACTTAAAAGTGCTGCACACAAGGCCACACACAGCAAAATGAATGTTCATTCCCTTCCTCTAAAGCATATAATGATGCATGTTGAGCGTTTAAACAAGGTCTGTTCCTCCCTAGCTAAGCCATGGTCTGCCTACTCCTTTGGATCCAGGCGAGGGAGAGCAATAGTAACACCTCATGTTTGCTGACAGCTTTACCTATGTTAACTCCTTTATATATAAGACCTCTTTATATATAGAACTCCTTTATATATGATATATGTGTGTATATATTGTGCATATATATGTGAATTGTATACCCTGATTCATTTATATATAAAATGTGTGTGTGTGTGTATATGTATATGCATATATATAGGTGAAAATAAATATATAATGTCAGGGAGACAACTGTTATAAAGGAAAATGAGGGTAAGGATATAGTGATATATATGTATATATATTTTATATATATACACATATATATGTATGTATAAAATCTTGAATGTAATCTTCGAGAGTTTAAGGACCTATGGTTGTTCACTGCTGTATTGCCAGGGCCTGCAAGTATACTTGACAATTAGCAGCATCCTTTAAATACTTGTTGAATAAATAAATGACCTATGATCCAGGTATTATGATTACCCTTTATTTCAGGAAAGGAAATTTAGCACTTGAGTAGTCAAGCAAATAGCCCAATTCACATAGCAAATAGGTGATGGAGGCCAAATTAAAACCCAGACTGACCCTGGAATCCCCATGCTTCACCGTTGTCCTCCATGGCCTCTTGGCATACGGCAGTGCCCAGGTGCTCTGAGAAGAAAGCCTTTCTTTCACTCTGCTTATTTGAATCAGAAGCAGACCTAGTTCTAAAAAACAGAAACAATTGTTATTTTTTTGAACTAATGCTATTTATGATCCCCAGCAGCACAATTTTTACCCCCCTCCCCACCAGAAAGGGAAGCAGCATGGCAATCACTGTATCCAAAAACATACCTGGTCAGGGGCCATTGTTAGTTCCAGAGAACCAAACCACATGGAACCTCAACAAAAGTGATGAAATACCAGCATCTCAGAAAGTTAAAGTGAATGATCCTTCACAGGGGTTGCCCAATGGTGCTGTAATCTGAACTATTGCACAAATAAAGGCCTTTTGACAGCTGATTTGTGTTTTTCCAATAGATGAACCATCAGTCCTTCACAAACAATAAAGAACATGTCCCACATTGACGTGTCCTGAGTGAGGAGTGTCAGGGTCACTTCGTTTGCAACCTGTTGAAACTGTCACATCAAGATTGTCACAGAGGAAAAACTTTCAGCTATGTCTAAGGCAACAAAAAACCTTCAAAAACAGAAGTGGCTGGCTAAAGTTAGGTAGTAATACTTTTTCCTCACAAGTACACGTGTCAAGAGAAGAATAATAATATAATTTAAATGGAATAGGAATTATAGTATTTGAGCTAGAAAATACTGAGCTAGAGGGTTTTCCCTTTCATAACAATTTATGAAATGTGACTGATATTTATGGAATATTGTAATTTTGGCCTAATAGCTATATTCTAAGAAATATAATTATTCTAAAATATATATTTCTTTACAGATAAATACATTTCTTATCATCTGGGATTTACTTCAAATCAACCTGAGTTGGGAGCGGGGGAATGAGGATATACATTGATTAAACAAGACTGGCCATACATTGATAACAAGTGAAGTTAGGTAATGGGTAAGGAGAGGTTTATTATACTATTAACTTTGCTTTTACTTATGTTTAAAATTTCCACAATAAAAGTAAAAAGATAAGCAAATAATACAAACAACCTTTAAACAAGACTTACTTAACCCGTACAATGTGCACACTGTGCTCTGTACAATGGGTTGTGGAAAACCAGGTTCTTTCCTCAAGGAGCTTAACAGCCTCACAAAGGAAAGACAGCAAGCATGAACTCACCCAACAAACTGAAATCCAAAGTGAGTGCCAGTACGCTGAGAGAGAGAGAGAAAAAATCCAAGGGGCTCAAGTTCCAGTTGCCTGGTTAGGCTGTGCTAATTGAAACAGCTCTTTCATTAAGAGTTGCAATGCTGTTCCTACCTAACTTACAGTGCCCATGATACTAGTCGTATAGAATAAACATCTGTCATCTTGCATGTTGTCAGATATGGAGGAAAAGAAGAGAAATTAATTTTCTTCTTGACCAGGATATAGCTATACTCAAGTATACTATTTTAAATAAGATACAAATACTTGGCTCGGAAAAAAGCTGGGGGTTGTAATGACAGACATAATAAGTGTAGTAGGGATAGTCTCAGATAGAGATTTTATAAGAATTACATAAACTATCTGAGACTGAAAAAGAGTTTAAAATGTTGGGACAAAGTTGGGTTATTTGCAGAAACTCAACAGATTTTATCAGACTCCAAAACAGATGTACTGGGATGCTTCATAACCATATATTATTGACTGTTGCTAAAGGTTAATGCCATTACCTGGATTTTTAAAACAGTTTGCATGGCAGTGAATATAGCAAGAAAATGAAAAATAAACGTATATGTAGGTACAGCCATTTGATATAAATCTGAACTCATTTCAGTAAATGAAATGGCAAAAGGCATGGCACTATGTAAGAAGCTGAACTAATTCGTTTCACATATCAAAAAATAATACTAAATGTTAAAGTATATAATGAAACTGTGCACACAATATCAGTAAAGTAATACATAGCATTAAAAGCGATCCACTTAATTATGCCAACCTTGAAATACCTTACCAACTAAGTATATGTTGAGAAAGGCAATCCACCATGGGCCCTGAGCATCCTCACACCTTCTTGCTGGGTATGTAAAGCATGCAAGGCCATGACTGATCTTTACCCAGACCATTGCTCAGGGTTGTGCTTACAGCAAGCAACCTTGAGAAATAAGATAATGTCTCCCTCCAGACAGAGAGCAGGTTTGCTTACTGTAAAAGCAGCATATTCCCCAAGCTTAGTGCTCCCAGGCTGCCACATGAACCAGCTATGTGTAAGCATCCACATAGGCCTTTCTCCATCGTCCCTGTGGGACTTGAATTGTGTTGGAAAACCAATGCCAACATAAAACTCATTTTACTTGCTCCATTGTGAGTAATAAAGTCCTTTCTCTCTGACCCAGAAGTCTCATGTCTTCTGCCAGTATCCATGATAATAGGCTAGCTTATTAACTTGCAAACAGAATAAAATTCCAGATCCTGACACTGCATTAGCTTTGGAAAAACGTAATCAGATTATAAAATACACCAAAGCACGAACTGTAACACAAGTCAGCAGTTCTAGCAATTTACTAAATGTTCATTGGCTCAAGTGGCATAGATGGCAGACAAATTAGTTGAGAATTTATTTTACTTGTAACATCTCACATGATCTAAACATTTTAGATGAAGAAGTCGTTTCCTAACAAGGTGTGGGGCATGTGACTGGTTTTTTTTTTTTTTTTTTTTTTTAAATTTATTTATTATTATTATACTTTAAGTTGTAGGGTACATGTGCATAACGTGCAGGTTTGTTACATATGTATACTTGTGCCATGTTGGTCTGCTGCACCCATCAACTCGTCATTTACATCAGGTATAACTCCCAATGCAATCCCTCCCCCCTCCCCCC